>NW_024882769.1:0-193211 GCF_019059575.1 Amphibalanus amphitrite | reverse complement strand
CATCCCACCGCGGAACACCCAACTAATCCCCCCCCCCCTTAGCCAGACTCAGACCCCTACCCTTCCCCCCCCCCGCCCCATCCCCGCGGACCAGGCCAGTCAGTCCGTACGTCGATATCCGTCTTTCAAGAGTCCACCGGGAGAAGCTCATCCCAGCATCGTTCAATGGACCTCCCCAGTCCCCACAATCGACATTCGCCGGCCGCTGCGCCCGGGGGGACTAACGCTGGAGAGCGGCCACAACGCTGGACAGCGGCCGCAAGGGAGGGTCAGGGGAAGGTCAGAAGAGGGGTCGTCGAGACAGGCTGGAGACGGGATGGTCTGAGAAATTCAGGGGCTTCAAATCATCGAACGGCCACCGGAGGTCATGGGTAGAAGAGTCAGAGAATGACCGGAACTTGTGGCTTCGAGCAGCCATTGTTGTAAGCTCGGCCGGCCACAATCGAACGGTCATAGAAGCATCAGTGTACGATGTGTTGAGCGAGGAAAAAGCAGATGACGATATCCTAGCGCTTTGGAGATGGATTTCAAGTTTAGTAACCAGCGCGGATGGACCGATCCTAAGTGCACAAACACTGCACAAGACACAGCTTGCATCTCAAACACTCTCCCAGCCCTTACCAGCCCGCAAGTTCAGTATACGCTCCTCCACACCCAACCGAAAAGGCCAACTTCTCTCAGATTCCCCACACTCCCGACCGGGCCATAACCGGCGCCCAGCCTGGGAGACTTTCATCCCACACTATCGGGGGTGAGGCATCCTCTCACGGCCGGCACTGCCGTCTGACGTCATATACAGAGCCATAACTCTCCTCACATCCGTCCCGGCCGCCGAAACGGCCACCAGTCACGACGGTAAGGCAGATGGGGCGCGGTGTTACCGCACAGACGGTGAAGAGGCTAACGAGTCGGCAGGTATCCGGTGTAATGACAAAACCAGTGAGGGTGTGAGATTGTATCCGCCTTGATCTCAGAAGTCAGAACAATCAGACATACGTATTTCATGGATTTATTTATCTGTTTTGTGGCTATGACCCATGTGACAGCATCTTCTGTTAACAGTAAGCTGATACGGAAACGGAAACATCTTACGGAAAACAGAGCTCGAGATTCAGCAAACATACACAAGTCTCAACAACTGGCAATGTTGACGCATTCTATGAAATTGAAAGTGCGTCAACGATGGAGTCTGTCCATTTGCCTTTTTGTTACACCCCCTACTTCATAAACCGCGGTGAGTGGAGAGGAAATCGCCCCAGTCCCGCCGGCGGATGACGACAATCACCAGTCCCCCGCGCTGTTCAATTGTCGCTGTCGGCTCCGTCAACGCGGCGGTCCACCTACACGAGAGATGAACTCCGAGCTGACACGGCAGGGCGGCACAGGCACCGTTTTATGTGAAGAATGAGGACTGAGGGAAGTAGAACGCATCTAATGAACAACCCGATAATTTGCATACCAACGTCGATGTTATGGTCGGCTCATCGGATAATCATCCACATTGGATTATGGTAACTGGAATATCAAAGCGCTCGTGAAGCATGCATCTGTTATCGGCAACAGAAAAAAAATATTGCCGGCGCCGATGTCGCATGCAACGAATTGAAAAATGTTCCTAACTCTATTCCCGCATCATCTCTATTCTCTAGCCCTTTCTCGGTCCTCGCTTCATCAATGCAGTCTCCCGAGCCTGCCCTGTCCCCCGTTCTAGCCTTTACAGCAGTCGTCGAGAGGCGGTTGACCCGCAGTCGGCCGACCGGTCCTGCGTCAGACAGCTGACTGGCCGGTCACGCACCCCGTCCGAGGCCGGCCGGCCAAATACGCACTTGGAACGCACCAACAGCCAGTCACCGGTGCAGAATGCTGTGTGGGTGGAGCGCTGGCCTGATTTCTGGGCCGTAACGCTTGTCAGATGTAGGGAGGATACAGAAATGGCCGAAAAACTACACTGTACCAGCCTAAACGGCCAAATGCAGCTTTGGTGATGCACGAAGCAGAATCTTTAACGGATAGAGCGATCATGTTTTTATGAATTTTGACTCGAACTCATCTACATAGCCACCTGTCTGTCTGTCTATACAACCAGATTACCAAGAGACAAACAGCACAGACGCCTAAATATCAAACCCAAGAGACCTATCTACTACACTCCGGAGGCCCAAGTTTAGACTAACAGCAGCTCAGTCCCTCGGGACGAGCACACAACTTACAGCCATCAATCCTCAGCGCGGCGGTTCCCCGAATCAAACAGTACCAACAAACGTGCACTACAGGCCGTCCGTCTCCTCGTCTCGAGGTCGTACCCGGTCACCCCTGGACCCGATGACAAAGCGCATGGTCCCGCACCGGGCGACGGTATAAACGTGGTTTGGCATATGGGCAGCCAGCGATCGCAGCTGATCATAGAGCAGGGGACAAGTCCGCATAGAAAGCATTCTGCCAATCTATTCTGCCCAGTGTTGCTAGAGTTAGCTTCATGGCTACAGTTAAAAGGAGAAACTCCTTTGGAAAACAGTTGGAAAACACAACCATCCTCAATTTAACTCCGCAAAGTTGTCTTAAGGCGGCCGCACACTGGGCCATTCGGCGGGCGAGATTCCGCAAAAGCGGAATGTCGCGGGCGACATTCCTACAGCGGCTTTCCGCTTGTTTTCAGCAGTTTACAGGACCATTCGACGGTGCGATTTTCTACTTAGTATTTTCCGGAACTTTATGTGAAACATTTTATGATAAATATAAACGAATGCAAACTAAATACATTTAAGCAAATACAATATTTGCTTATTTAATGCGATTATGCTATATTTCTGTACAATAAAGTTTTGAATATCTATTAATTTGACATAATTTCTGGAGGAAGTTGCAAAAAAATAAAGCTCGTGATTAATGTAAACAACCGTGTTTGTCGACAAATGCAAGAAACCTAAAGACAATTGTGGAGAGGCACATAGTAACCCATTATTGGAATAACCAATGAAGTGTATAAAAACCATTTAATATGGGGAAAGAAGTGCCGCTACGATTTTTTATCAAGTGAAGTCTATTTCTCGGCTGCTCCATCAATAGTTGGTGAGTTTCAAGTTCCACAATTTCGGGTGTCCGCGGCGTCGCCGCGGAAAAAGCTGAACCGGTCCAGCTTTTTCCGCAACTCCGCGGCTGTTCGCGCGCATGCGCACTCTACCCGCGGACAGCTAGCTGGCAGCGGTCGGCTGATAATTTTGTCGTTTCGGCAGCTGATTCGGCGTCCACGAAAGCGTAATGTCGCCACGGAATTGCGTTTTTGCGGAATGTCGCCCGCCGAATGGCCTAGTGTGCGGCCGCCTTTAGAGCAAATCCTTCACTGAGACGTACACAAACAAAAGGACGTCTCATCGACCGTCAGGTGTCTTACATCAAATGACATCAAATGACATCAAAAGGTACATCAAATGGCATCTTACACTAGCGCTGAACCTTCCCTCAGATCAACAAGACGCCGACAGTTGATACGGCAACAGTTTAACTGCCAGTCAAATCTCAGCCACAAGAACCGAGAACGCGCAGTGCATGACAACCTCAAACCCGAGACTGGTAGAAGGACTTCGTAACCACGTGTGGGAACAGAAAACACTGGAATCTCAAAGTTCAAGGCTCATATCAGCGCCCAAGTGAAACCAAGCTGCTGATATCAACTGACCAGAGGCAGAGACAGACCCGAGCGAAGCCTGACACCAACAGTCTAAGGATACCAGGTAGGGAGAAGCACTTGACAGTTGAACGGGCGGAAATCAGAGTTAAACCAGCTCAGTCAAAAATGCATCCCAACCGGGCGAAGCTCACTCACTCGATAATGATGACTGCTACCAAAGACAACCAAACCAAAAAAGGTGCTAGAGGGCTTGGTGCAATAAGCTATATTTTGAGAGCAACTACGACAGTCTCAGTAGCCTGTCTACGCTCCACTTCCATGAACAGACCACTGGAAGTTTTATTGAATAGTTTGGTGGTGAGCTTCTCCTCTGTCTTCGACGACCGGTAACCTTACACGAGCTAGTACTTAGAGTTAAGATTCGGACCACCAGGTCTACACAGGCCTCTAAATTCCGTGTACTCCTAAGGTAAGGTAAGGTGAGTCGTAAGTGCCCGCTGGAGTCGCACCATACACATACAGCTACACAATGTCCCAAAATTTGTCTATTTGGGTGGGAAACGACATCCAAATGAAATTCATTTTCCACTCTCACCACCATTTTTAAGAACAATTTTCCACTCCCAAGTCCCAACCAAGAAAACATAGATTTTTTACCTATAGAAAGACAGTTGTGTGGATGCCCAGTTAGCATCAAACATTCTACACCCTAGAATAAAATGCATGCTTTTTGTCATTTCTCACTCCTTTTTGATCTAATCGAATCAGCAGTTTTCCACTCTCTCCCCTCTTTTTGGTGGGTAATTTTCCCCTCTGACATCCAAGACAAAACTCAATTTTGGGACACTGCAGCTACACCATTGGAACATGAGAACTGAGAAGTTCTTGTCACGGGTCCCAAAACCAAACCACCACCCTCTCACAACCTGCCACACACAGATAAAACCTTACAGCACCTTTGCGAAACAACACCAAACTGCAAGACACATTCACAAGACTAGAGTTATAGACTGCTAGTCTGTGAGTAGCAGACCTCCCCCTCCCTCCCAGCCCAGCTGTGGTCACTACACCTCTCCTTTCCCTACACCACCCAATCTCCCCTCGGTCGACCGCGGCCGAGCCGACTTACCTGTGAACGTGATCGGGTGCCTCGTTGAGCAGTGTGTAATACTGCTTGACGAACACCATGCTGATGTCCCTCGGCGTCGGCAGGTCCATGACGGCGCTGGGCATGCCCATTACCATTATACAGACACCGGTCAGTCACAGCGCCCCGTACAGCCTGGAAGAGAGACACACTGTCAGTCACAGCGCCCCGTACAGCCTGGAAGGGACACACACCGGTCAGTCACAGCGCCCTGTACAGCCTGGAGGAGAGACACACTTTCAGCTACAGCGCCCCGTACAGCCTGGAAGGGACAGACACCGGTCAGTTACAGTAGCCTGTACAGCCTGGAGGAGAGACACACTGTCAGCTACATGGCCCATTACCAGGGATGCGGAGCCGTGAAAATTTCAGACGGCTCCGGAGAAAAAAATCGGCTCCAGCTCCGGCTCCGGCTCCGGGTGAAATGCCATGGCGGCTCCGGCTCCGGCTCCGAGTAAATGTGCCGGCTCCGGCGGCTCCGGCTCCGCACCCCTGCCCATTACCATTATACAGACAGCAGTCAGTCACAGCACAGCCTGGAATAGAACAAACTGTCATTTACACCACCCCATACAGCCTGGAAGAGACAAACACTGTCAGTTATAGCACCCTGTACAGCCTGGAAGAGACAAACACTGTCAGTTACAGTCAGTGACAGCACCCTGTACAGCCTGGAACAGACAGAGTGTTAGGCTTAGTGCTCCATAGTCCATACAGCCTGGAACACAGACACTAGGCAGCACAGCACATGGTGTAGAAGTGCCTGTGAAATGTGGTGCCACGCAAGGCTGGTACACACTAAATTAAGTCAACTATTTCAGCATTTTCACTGTGATTTCCATTTCATTTCAAATGGAATAGGTTCTTATCAATGAAAATTTTGCTTCCAGGTGGTGGGAAACATTACTTTCACCCTAAAATAGCCAAACAGGAATCAGAGAGAACAATAAAAGACAGATTCATGCACCCATGTTTCATTAGTAAGGGGGTTGTGGAACTATTTGAATTGTTTCAATGATTAACATAAGTTACATAATCTAGGAACCTCACACACTACCCTGGAAATCAGACATCACTCTACTGCAATAAGAGTGCACTATGTTGATGTATCAGTTTAAACGTTCAGCTCATACTTTGGCAAAAAATAGCTTCAAATAGTGGCTGCATATTAATGCCACTAAAAGGGGTCTGTTCCAAAAGCTAATATAAAAAACTGGAGGTTTGTTGAACTTGAAGGAGCCATTTCAGAGCAGCCATGGGAACATTTCTACAAGGAAATCCACTGTTTACAAGCTGACACAGTTGATAATTTATGGTGCCAACATAGATTTTGAGATAAACTTTGTTAAAAAACCTGATGTATAAACGTAGAAAATTGCTGACCATTCTTTATCCCCACAATCATCTCCATGCCACTCAAATATCATGTATAAACAATTCCTGTGCATTACATGCACCAATATCTGTCTCCCAGTACATAATCCAGAAATCCAGCTTTCCTTTCAGATGAGGGAGAACAAGAATAGTGGTGGTGAGATGAGGATTCAGAACCCTGTTCGGCCGGGCTAGTACTCTTGCCTGCGCTCACCTACGTGCCGGTTGCCCCGGCAACAGGCTATTGGCCAATAAGAAGCGAGGAAAGTGCAACGTCCCTGCAATTTTTCATATACCCGTGTCCCCGAGGGCCGAGCATGCTTCTTATCGGTTAATAGCCTGTTGCCGGGGCAACAAGCACCTATATGCGCCTGCAAGAGTACTAACCGCCCACTGAACAGCGCTCAGGATGAGCTTGTAGGAGCAACAGGACAAATTCATTAAAACGAGAGGTTAGAGGAGGTTGGAGCAACAATGGGAAGACACAAAAAATTAAAATAACGATTTTACTAATTAAATTAATAGAACGCAAAAAATAACCAACAAAAGAATAGCTACATTATTAAAGGAAATAGTTCACTTTTAACATGGGGTTTGGAACTGGAATAGCAGTTTTGTTGCTTGCGCTGAGACTAGCACAAATCAGAAGCTTTTACGGCCCAACGATCACCCTAGACGAAGAGATTCCATTTTTCGTTCCGAAAAGAGTGCCTTGCAGAGGAATGCGTGCCTTGCTGAGGAATGCAGTCACGTCATCGTCAGCCAATCAGAATGCTGCTTACAGCCGATGGGTTTGTCCTACGCAATATGATTGGTCAACGCGTAATAAGCTTCCGCGTCAAACATTATTTTATATAGAATATAGTTCTTCTTATACTAAAATATAGAAAAAAATCTTTTTTACAAAAACGTTTTGTTTTATTTTCTGATCATTTTGAGCATAAAAAAACATAAATCCATAGCAAAATACTAATTTCAGGAAAGTGAACTATTTCCTTTAAGGACCAGTAGCCTAATCCTCATCTCCGACGTCCATAAATATTTAAAGCTTCATTGGTTACCTAATAAAGTAACATACTGAAACAACCTTCTTCTTACCAGATAATTATGTTCTGCACCTAGTACTTAAGGGTTCTAAGTTTAATTCAGTGACATTTCCAAACAAATCATGAGAAAATAAGCACATGGCCTTGAACATAAACTGGTACTCCTGCTTTCATTCTCAATCGGCAGCTCATCCTACACTTGAAATTTGAAAATAATATAAGAATAAGAAGTACACCATGTTGAAAATGCTGAAATGCGGTCTATGACATCTACCTACGAGATGTAACTATCGACAAAGACAGTTTCGGCGTGCCGGCAAAACATCGCGTGGGAACGAACCATCCTTTCTTCATCCCGTACACCGGCTAGATAATTTACAATATCATTCATAGGATCAAGGTTGACAACGTGGCCAAGCTCTTACCTGGTTCGGAGGAAAAAAGAATGAAAATTTGTATAGGCAACTCCGAATTCAATCCCCACGATTTTCGGCCTCACCTCGCTCTCGTGCCGCGAGCCTGCCATGCGCAAAAGGAACTCTTCAAACCAAAATGGCGGAAACATACTGTCATTCATTTTGGGTTGAGGGCTAAATCTTCAAAAGATATGAAGTTACCAACTTTTGAAATAATGGCGGGAATGATCAAAGAGCATTGCAAAAATCTGTTTAGCAATTTTTACTAAGGAATATATAAACTTAGAAAGAGAAAATACTTGTCTTACAAAAAGGAATATTTCATATTCCTCATCAAGCATCCCTCGCGGTACCGCTGCGCCGGGAGAGAGCCGGAGTCCCTGACGAGATCTTGATTTTCTCAGTTTCGATGGCTTTGATTTGATCTCAGACCTCATGAGGCAAATGTTGTATTGACGCTTGTAGTGGTTATCATAACACTGTGCCGAAGACTAAGCATTTTTGAGGCAGCAATTAGCGAAGTCCGCAATCCCGTTCTTCAGGCTTATCCAAAGTTACGGTGATTCTACGCATGCCTAGGGCCTAGGCTACAAATTAACCTTCCCCCAATATTGATACGGACATCGATGCAAGTGCTGCATGATGTACATTCTATAAGCATCACGATGTCATCACAGTTTTGCCCTGACCTGCAGGCTGCAAAAGTAGCCACTGGACCATCACACGAGCGGCCCTGTGTTGTGGCGTCATCTATAACAGCTCCCTCCTCTAATACTAGCGACATCTGTACAAAATATATCTTTGTGTTCTTTCGTGCGTTGTTCTCCCTACTTGCCGGACCTGTTGTCGGTTCAGGTTGTCTACACGGCGGCTGAAGATATTGGCATTAGGCTAGAGCCCTATGCCGGTCGCTACGGGGCAATTCATTCCGCTACCGTGGGGAATTAGTTAGACGAGGTCCTACCATGTCTACGGAATTACAACTACTGACTTACCAGCCTGTCGCTAGATGGCAGCAGTGGTAGGCGCCTGTCGATAGACTGTACCGCATAGCAGGCGCTGATCAACTCGCGTAGAGCTGGAGGTTGGAGTGCCAAAGTGGGATGAAATTTGACGCTCTCACATACTGACGTACCCAGAATCCAGATGGAGAGAGACATCTTGGGAAAATACCCCTTCACCCTCCTACAGCACCCGAAATTGATAGAGGTTTCCCGTTTTATCTAGAAATAAAATAATGTAGGGTGACATCACGTACTCTTCAACATTTTATTCACAACTAATGGTGTGACATGCTTTAGCGAGGAACATAGCTAGAATAAATACGTGAAGAATCATTTACCTTTTCCTCGAAAATGTAAAAACATTGCCAAAAATTATATTTAACCCGGCAGGCGGTGGGCCTCCCGGCCACCTTCCGCGCGGTGGGGGAGGGGCATGTTTTGCCCCCCCGTATCTCCGAAATTACTGAACGGATCCGGAAAATTCAAACGGTGTTCGATATACTGTCAAATTTGTTGAAGGAAACCAAATTTCATTGACCTCGGGGTCACCGATGACGTCACAGGTCAGGTCAAAGATAAAATGTTTCACCGTTTACGGGGCTTCTAGGGAAAGAGCTATAACACCGAGTAAAACGCATTTTGTCGAAAATCAGCGATAGGGCGTCAGTTGTCTTGTACATATGCTGTTATTAGAGGTCACTGGTCATTCCAGGTCAGGTCACAGATCAGGTCACAGGTCAGGTCACAGGTCAGGTCACCAAGGGTCACCATCATGAACCCAACTTTACTAAGGTTGTGACTTGTGACTTGTGAGATGCATGTTTTATGGCCAGTTTTTCATTTCCAACTCAATGGTGTTGGTTATAACACTATCAGGTACGGTTTAGGTCACTTTTTGGTGGAGGTCAGGTCAAGGTCAGGTCAAAAAAGGTCAAATTTTAAAATTGATATTTTTGCATAAAATGGGTATTGAATCGATGCAGCTCGTCACGGGGAGTCTAATGGTGGTCTTTGTTTTGCGCTACGAGGTCTAGAATTGCTAAAAATTGAGTTTGAAAATTTGACGTCATCAATTTTGAACAGTTTTTTTCGCTATAACTTGACAAAAAAAAAGATGTATCGATCTTACATTTGGTATGTAGATAGAAGGTGGTAGGGACTATCACATATGTTCCGGTTTTTTCGAAATTCAAAAAAACTGTTTGGATTTTTCGGCTATTATATTCAAATAATCTATTTTCTGATTTTTTTTATCAAAATCCAAGCATTTAAGAAATCTGAGATAGCAGTTTTGTAGCCCTCTTAATTTTACACCTTTTATGTTGAAACATTTGTCTGTATCTCTAAAGCTGTAGGCCTGACAGCTCTTCTCGCGAAACCTTTTATTTGGGTCGAAAATGGCAGAAATGACGTCACTCTGACGTCATTAGCGTCCAACCTATCATAGCCTTTGAAAAAATTCTTGGTCACAATGTGCAACAACTATTCACTGGAGGGTACTGAAAGTTTGGTGACGATCGGCGCAGCAGTTCTCGAGATATATCTAAAAAAATAAAGGGGGGCAAAAAAGCCCCCCACCCCCACCGCCTGGAAGGTTAATGCGGTGAGCTTTCGGCTGCAAGCCTTCGTCAAACCAACAAAATGACACGATACAAAATAGCCGAATACAAATAGCCGGTTTGACGAAGGCTTGCAGCCGAGAGCTCACCGCATTAAATATAACTTTTGGCATTGTTTTTACATTTTCGAGGAAAAGACCAATGAGTCTTCACGCATTTATTCACAATTATGTTTATTATATTGTTCGCATCCGAATAATACACCAAAGCTACACATGTTTTTTTTTCTAATCGCACAGAAATGCATAATGTAGCGAAATCAGAGATCTTGCCATCTGGAAAGTTGGAGTTTTTATTGGTTATGCCCTCACCTGCAGCGTCCAAGACTACATTTCTGGATCCGCCTTTGCTGTCAGATTTCAAACATTGTCCGAGTCTGATATTCTTCTTTTTTGCAGATGGCTATGTCATATATGATGTGCTGTGCAGAGGTGAATAAAACTAGCAAAAGCTGTCACCTACGCGATGTCTAGCTGTCGCCAATTTTTCACAAGTCATCTTGAAACAGTAGGTACCATTTTTTTTTGCCGTTTTCTCATCACCTTTGAGGCCTAAAAAGTACATTTGAAAATGAGGCTAGAATGTTAGAAATAAACTGATCTTTCAAATTTCAGCCTCTGGGCATTACAACGCAACACCACATTTCAGTAGTCACACAACAAAAAATAAATCACTATCATTAAACTTACCTATAGGTCTGATCGACTTCCTAGCTCGTCCTGGCTTCCTAATCCAGTTCAATCAGAACTCACGAAAGGATTGTCAGTTGTCACTGCTTCACTTATCTTTGCTTCAGTAGTCAAGACCAATTATCAACGCTCCTACCAAGTTTCTGGGACCGATGGTCATGGACCTCGCCTCAGTTGTGGCCCAGATGTGACGTCCCCCGTCCCATCGCCCGGTCCCTCCCTACTCCGTCGGCGGCCAAGGCCGCGCCGGTCCCCGCCTCCGCTCAACCGGCGACGAGCGGGGACGAGCTGTCGCGCTGTCGCCGTTTTTCCTGCGTTGTCTATGGCGCTTCACAACGCACCGGCTGTCGCACCGGCGGGATTTTTCAGCCCCAGCTGTCTACAAAGAGATGACGCTGTTAAATTTTTGTGCCGTGGTCCATAGTGGTCTTCTATGGGAAGACAGCTCTGATTGTAGTGGAAACGGCCTAGTTATCTACTGAGATGCATCAACTGAGATGCTCGAATCTGTCTGTTTATTCCTATGGCTGTCTCCTACGCACGCAGGCGAGTAGCAGGCTTTTTTCACCTCTGGTGCTGTGCTTAAAATGTATTTTCTGTGTGTAACTAGAAACCAGTACCTAGATCCCAAATAAACAATCGAATGAAAAAACGGCACATACCGACAACGGAAGGAACGAGAAAGACGGATCAATACCTTTCATACACAAGTGACGCCATTTTGCGTGGCACCGCAAAACAGGTATGACGTAAATAAAAATGAACATAAACGATTTTGTTGCAGAATGAATCACTCATTGAGTTTGGCATCGTACATGCCACCTTATTAGTTCAGGGAGCTGGTCCTGTATTAGAAACGGTGGCTTCATCAGTTGTGACATTAGCTCCATGCGTTGTAATCGTAGTTCCCGCGGTTGTGACAGACGAAGAGGCTGTTGTGGTTGTATCAGCTGTTGGAACAGTTGGAGCAGTAGCTTCAGTTGCTGAAGGAGTTCCCTCAGTTGTTGGAGTAGTAGTTTCCGTCGTTGGAGCAGTAGTTTCAGTTGCTGTGATGGTAGTTTCATCCTCTGCACTGGTGGTTTCAGTAGGGGTACCAGTGACTTCAGTTGATGACTTGCTTATCGTTGTCGTTGGGACGGCCGTTAGCACGCTGTGGGCTGTGCTGTCCGCTGCAGTCGGAGCCGTCGTCAGGTCAGCGCCAGGAGATGCCGTTTCAGAAGCTGGAGATACCGTTCCGTCTGTGGTTGGATCGCTAGAAGCCCCAGTAGTCGGATCACTATTAACCTCAGGAGTTGGATCACTAGTAGCCTCAGTAGTTGGATCACTAGTAACATCAGAAGTCGGATCACTAGTAACATCAGCAGTTGGATCACTAGTTGTTCCTCCAGTAGTCGTTTCACTATTTATCTCGGAGGTCGCATCACTAGTGATCTCAGTGGCTGGATCACTAGTTGCATCAGTATTCGGATCACTAGTCATTTCTAAAGCTGAACCGCTAGTAATCTCAGTAGTCGTATCACTGGTACTCTCAGTGGTCGAGTCACTGATAAACTCAGTAGTCAGAAAAGCTCCATCAGTGAGCCCGTTAGTAGTTACTTCTGTGGTTATTTCCGTAGAAAACGTTGTCGTTTCAGTGACTGCAGTGGTCGTTTCTGATCCAGTTGGAGTAGTGAATACATCGGTTGTTTGCGCAGCTGTTACTTCCGTGTTTGAAGTGGAAGATAGTTCAGTATTTGGAGCCGTTGTCACACTGGAGTCGGTGATGGCGTCAGTGTCAGCGGTGGCGGTCAGTTCAGGGGTCATGTCCGTGGGTAATTCGGTAGTCTGATCAGAATAACCGGTAGCAGGAGTTTCCGTGCCAGTAGTTGAAGCGGCAGTGACAGTAGTTGAAGAAATGGTGTCGGTAGTTGAAATAGCAGTAGCTGTCGAGATGTCAGTTGTTACAGAAGCTATGCCATTAGTTGAAGAAACAGTTGCAGCAGAAGTAGATACGGTGTCAGTAGTTGTAGTTGTCGAAGTAATAGAGTCAGCTGCTTGGGCATTACTGCCAGCAGTTGAAGACTCTGCGTCAGCAGCTGGAGAAGTTGCTTCCGTAGTTGAGGCTGTGGAGATTTCTGCGATAACTCCTTCAGCACCGGTTGAAGCGGGCTCCAGTGTGGATTCCGTTTGCTGAGATCCCACAGGCGTTGAGGAAGTCGGTGGCAGAGTTGTTAAGACGACTGTTGAAGATCCAACTGCCATCTCGGTTGAGGAATATTCTGTAAGAGAGCAGGTGTCAGCCGCTAAGGGATGTTCAAAATGCACTTGGTTCTTCTTTGCTGGATAAGTGAACAACTGGGATGCAACAACGGATGCATATAATTATATGTAGCTACGTAGTCAAATGTGTATATTATTTCATTCATTTCGCAAATATAACGCACACAACCGTTTTGGAGCCATTATATACCAGTGATAACTCTCACTTCAATGAGAGTGAAGGTATGCCTATATACCGCTTTGATATGTTTTGCACACGTTTTGCGTTCAATGCGAATTTTGCTGCAAACAAATACCGGTCTAAACGGATTCAAAAATGGATACATATCGCAAAAAAACACAATCAGTCTTTCAATTAAATTAAGTGTCAGTGGAATGCATTCTTGTGGTATTGTTGAGCTGTAGGCTGATTTTGTCGGTCAGAAAACTTGAACTCTGAAAAATAAAACTTCAGTTTCCATTTAGGTAATTGACATAGCCAAATGTCACGACATGCGAGCGCAGGCTATGTACGATCCGGAATATAAAAAAACCTTTCTTACGGGAGCTACATGGACCACAAAGTACTTATTATGCCGTTAATATTTCCCAGGAACTAACCTGAACTAAGTGTGACATACTGGTTCATGAGAATCAACCATTGACTTTGACACGAGTCTCGCTTAGTAACATTGCGTTGCGTTGTGAACTGTGTAGTTTTCTTTGTTCGAAGCATTTGCGTGATGATCATTAACCCGCGACCTGGCATCCCAACTGACGGTGGTAATTATTTAAAATATAAATGACAAAATTTCGGGTAATCGGCACGAACAGTTACCCCATGCTGAGCCAATGGCGAATTCGAAAAATCATTTTCAAAACGATTTTGCAAAAAATTTCCACGGTAGATTTTGAAAATGATCCAATATGTTGTGCCCCGGGGTGTCGGCTACCACATGGTATGGGTCAGATATGGGGCGATTGAAAAGCACGTGCCACGTGCAAACGTGTTTGATGGGGTAACCTCCGGGAAAATCCGACATTGGGTACTACATTGGGTACGACATGTCTAAATACTAAATACTAAATACTATATGGTGGGGGGGGCTATTTTTTGCCCCCCTCCAGACTTTTCGATATATCTCCAGAACCGCTGCGCCGATCGTCACCAAACTTTCAGTACCCTCCCGGACATCAATTTTACACATTGTGACCAAAAATTTTTCCAAAGGCTATGATAGGTTGGCCGGAAATGACGTCAGAGTGACGTCATGTTCTGCCGTTTTCGACCCAAATAAAGGGTTTCGCGGGAAGAGCTGTCAGGCCTATAGCTTTGCAAATACAGAAAAATGATACAGACATAAAAGCTGTAGATTGGACAGGGCTACAAAACTGTTATCTCGGATTTTTGAAATTTTTGGATTTTGACCCCCAAAAATCAAAAAATAGATTTTTTGGATATAATAATCGATACATCCAAAAAGTTTTTTGAATTTCGCAAAAACCGGAATATATGTGATAGTCCTTACCGCCTTCCATCCACATACCAAATTTGAGATTGATACCTCTTTTTTTGGCGAAGTTATAGCGAAAAAAACTGTTCAAAATTGATGACGTCAAATTTTCAAACTCAATTTTTAGCAATTCTAGACCCCGTAGCGCAAAACAAAGACCACCATTAGATTCCCCGTGACGAGCTGCATCGAATCAATACCCATTTTATGCAAAACTATCAACTTTAAAATTTGACCTTTTTTGGCCTGACCTTGACCTGACCTTGACCTGAACTTCACCAGAAAGTGACCTAAGCCGTACCTGATAGTCTTACAACCAACACCATTGAGTTGGAAATGAAAAATTGGCCATAAAACATGTATCACACAACCTTAGTAAAGTTGGGCTCATGTGACCTGACCGGTGACCCTTGGTGACCTGACCTGTGACCTGACCTGGTATTGCCAGTGACCTCTAATAGCAACATATCTACTAGGCAACTGACGCCCTACCGCTGATTCTCGACAAAATGCGTTTTCCTCGGTGTTATAGCGCATTCCCTAGAAGACCCGTGAACGGTGAAACATTTCATCTTTGACCTGACCTGTGACGTCATCGGTGACCCCGAGGTCAATGAAATTTGGTTTCCTTCGACAAATTTGACAGGCCTTTCGAACGCCGTTTGAATTTTGCGGATCCGTCCAGTAGTTTCGGAGATACGAGGGGGGGGGGCAAAAAATAGCCCCCCCCCCACCAGGTCGCGTTATAAACAGACCCCACGGCGCGGGTTAACCCGGCAGTTGCTGGGGTATTTCGCCACCCACCGTTTGCTGGGGGGGGGGGGGGGGCGTTAAACGCCCCCAGCCGATAACTCGAGAACCAATAGGCGCAGCGAAACGCACGAGGCGGCAAACGAAAGAGCGCGACGAGACGCTTCAGATGAGTACTTCAAAGTTGAATTTTGAGGTCACAGGTCGGGTCAAGGTCAGGTCAAACACCTGAAATCGGGCTTTCAGTAGCATGGACTTCAGGACTTCGCAATGGGCGCCTCTCGCCATAAACTCTGTCAAAACGGTGCACAATACGTCTTATAAGGCCTACAAGAGTGTCAGCTCCATATAGGGGTCAGTCAAGCATAGGTCAGGGTCAAGGTCAGGTCAACCGGGTAGGCACATATCCCCGAATATCAAAACTGATATTCGCAGCCTGTGACACATATTTTATAGGTAATTTGGGTCGTAGAACACGATGGTGACATTCATTTTATCATATGTGTACGTGTTTGGCTCAAAAAGTTCAATTTAAAGGTAGTGTGCCACCTTTGAAAGATTTCCCATTTTATTTTTCCTAGGATAAGAAGCTTCTGGTTTTACCTAATATCGCAAAAAGAAATCAAAAATGGGCCTGGAATAGTGCCTTTTTCGCCCAAAAGTTTATCGGTTTTTCGATATGTATAGGGCAATTCCACGACAAATCACCTAATTTTTTTTCCAATTGTTCACCATGACCTCTCCGATTTTGCTCAAATTTCGCATGTAAGTTGACCTATGGGCACTACTTCGTCCCAGGAAATTTTTAGTCTCTAGGTCACAGGGGTCATGAGATATGGGTCATGCAAATTTTTAGGTTTTCCGGAACATTGAAATATAAAGTATTTTTTATCTCTGCAACGGTTCACCGGATCAAAAAAAGTTATATATGAAATAAGAAGCGCAAAGGCTGGTGCGTCTAGCTAAAATGTGAACGAAACCCCACGGTCATTTTTTGACCCTTTGACCTCGTGACCTTTTCTTGACCCCGTGACCTTTCAAATTTGTCCTATTTTAAAAATTCTGATTTTTTCTATCAGAGATGCCTTATCCATGCTCTTAATAGTGGTATGTGATTTGGTTGGTATATCGGACCCGTTGACCTCAAACTGAGGTCAACAATGTGGTCATGACCTGACATGAAAATGACATTTGCCGAGAACGTCGAGAATTATAGGCAATATGGGTGTCATATGAAAGCTTACTTCACGGAGAATACATTGGTGGTGTTTTTGAGTAGGTATGGGCCGGGTCAAGGTCACATTAGGTCAGTGACCTAACACAGCATTGTGTTCTTTGAAGGTGGCGTATTTTATTTGCTTGGTAAGCCCAGTGATCAGCACACAATAAAAAGGAAACAAAACGTCACAAAACACCGTCTGTCTTTATTCAAAAAGCACAGATAAAATGCATTCACCCATATACACACACTCGCACAAACACACACACACATACATACACCTTGTTCGAGGAAGATCTTTCAAACAAACCTCAGTAACACACGCGGTGTGAAGAACGAGTCTCAGAAGACTAGGAGAGCTTGAAGGCTGCTATGGTGTGGGAGTCGAGCGGTACAAAGCGGTGAAACGTCCTGGTACCTACTACCTACCCTTCACCGTGCGGGCACTTGTGAACCGTTCTCTTTCATTTTCGTCTTCGTTCCTGCTATTTGCGTTGCCGAAACGAAGAAGAAATGCATTTTATCGGTAAGGTGGTCCTCACAGTATTACCAATACCATCGCATGCGCTTTTGCCATGCGAGGTGGCAAAAAATCCACTCACATTGAACACCGAAATCCTCGGCATGATGACATATATTTGCAAAATTGTATTTGTTCTTGTACTGGGACGCTGCTCCGTCAGAGAAGTAGTGTATTTTTTAGTCTTGGGCATTCATTTCAAATGTGGGGAATAACCACTGCCTGAAATGCCGCTTCAGCTCCCGCGTCAGCTCCCGCAACGCAAATAGCAGAAAACGAAGACAGAAACGAAGACAAAAATGAAAGAAAGCTTCACAAGTGCCCGCATGGTGAAGGGTACCAGGACGTTTCACCGCTTTGTACTGCTCGACTCCAATACCATAGCAGCCTTCAAGCTGTCCGAGTCTTCTGAGACTCGTTCTTCACAGCGCGTGTGTCACTGGGGTTTGTTTGAAAGAACTTCCTCGAACAAGGTGTATGAATGTGTGTGTTTTTGCGAGTGTGTTTATATGGGTATGTGTGCATTTTATTTCTGCTTTTTGAATAAAAAGACGTTTTATGACGTTTTGTTTCCTTTTTATTGTATGCTGATCACTGGACTTACCAAACAAATAAAATGCGCCACCTTCAAAGAACACAATGCTGTGTTAGGTCACTGACCTAAATGTGACCTTGACCCGGCCCATACCTACTCAAAAACACCACCAATGTATTCTCCGTGAAGTTAGCTTTCATATGACACCCATATTGCCTATGATTCATGATGTTCTCGGCAGATGTCATTTTCATGTCAGGTCATGACCACATTGTTGACCTCAGTTTGAGGTCAACAGGTCCGATATACCAACCAAATCACATACCACTATTAAGAGCATGAATAAGACATCTCTGATAGAAAAAATCAGAATTTTCAAAATAGGACAAATTTGAAAGGTCACGGGGTCAAGAAAAGGTCACAAGGTCACAAGGTCAAAAAATGACCCTGAGGTTTCGCTCACATTTTTGCTAGACGCACCAGCCTGTGCGCTTATTATTTCATATATAACTTTTTTTGATACGGTGAACCGTTGCAGAGATAAAAAATACTTTATATTTCAATATTCCGGGAAACCTTAAAATTTGTATGACCCATATCTCATGACCCCTGTGACCTAGAGACTAAAAATTCACTGGGACGTAGTAGTGCCCATAGGTCAACTTGCATGCCAAATTTGAGCAAAATCGGAGAGGTCATGGTGAACATGCCTAGGTGATCTGTCATGGAATTGCCCTATATCAACTGTAGTGGGCTGAACTGCAAACAGGCGTCGGCAACAATCGCGAATGCGGCGCACATGTGACAATAAGCAAAGGTCATTATAGAGTTACGACGTACGGGAATGAGTTATCAGCTGTCTAATCGTAGACAACACAATGTCGAGCCTTAAACTGTAAGCCTGTATTGGTATTGTTTCTTTTATTTGGCTGTCGAACATTATTTATGGTTTGAAATATGATTTAATGTAAAATAATTGATATGAAAAAGCCGTCTCTTAAGTTATGACCCCATTTCACCACACGCAGGTGGCAGAAATGACAATGATCAGCTGACGCATTTTTCTTGGCCGAAGTCAGAGCGCGCGGCCCGACGCACCACCACCGCACCACAAAGTATGAGCAGAAGCCGCGCCCAAAGCCAGGGCCCCGGTAACGTGAGGTAGCCGAGTCGGGGCAGCGTGCGCTGACCCAAGCCGGGGCCGCAGCTTTGGGCGCGGTCTACCGCATCCCCGCGGGCAGCCCCGGGCTATCACATGACACCGGGAGGACGCGCGGCCCCGGCTTGGGTCAGCGCACGCTTCCCCGACTCGGCTACCTCACGTTACCGGGACCCTGGCTTTGGGCGCGGTCTACCGCACCACCTAACAGGCGTGTTCGAAACCGCAGGAGATGATGATGAACGGGTTTATCGAAACTTGATTGGATGAGCATATCGGTAATAGCGATTTCAGTGTGTGCATTTATTGTTCATAGTGGTGTGAAATGTGGTTGGGGTACGACCGACAACCCGTCGGGGCGAATTTCGCACTGGGGTACTCAAAATTTGAAGAATTTAAGACGTTTCCATGAGTTTTGAAGGTATGGATAAGTTCTAAAAATCTGGTTCTCCTTATCTGGGCCATTAACTCCATACGGTCCAGGAAAGCTGGCACACTACCTTTAAGAAATTCATGTATCATGGTCACGAAAAATTGCCCAGATTCAGTTCAAGATTTTGGAAAATGCGGAACGATAATCAATAATTGAAGATATCCATTTGATTGATCATGGTATTGGCAGTCTAATGGCGTTTACGGCATGTCTGTATGTTTATTCTGTGATTTTTTATGATTTTTTGAACATATGCCGTTTTTGGTCGAAAACTCAGAAATCATGACGTCACTAAAACCTCGATATCTCAAAAAAATTCGACCGATTTTTTTGAAACTTTGTCACAATAAACTTCAATCAATTCTCTACAGGTACCTAAAATTTGGCGCGCCTGCGGCGCGCCGTTTTTATGCTATGGCCCGGCAAAAAAAGTGGGGGCGTTTAACGCCCCCCCCCCCAGCAACTCGCGGGTTAAGGTCTACTGATGTAAGCGAAGAAAAATTATTGGCAATAGGGCAATATTTTGTTGGGTGGTTTCAGAAAGTAATGTTTTATGACAGCCTTTTCACCGCGATATGTTCAGACATGCACTTGCGAGTTGCGTGCTTCAGCAACTGCAAAAAAGGCATGGTCAGGTCTATCCTAATTTCTACACTCCTACATACAACTGGACATTCGCATATTTTACCCCGCCCCCCTCCCAAAAAATATCATCATGGTAAATATAAATTGAATAGCTCTATAACACAAATGTGAGCCATTTTGCCAATGTGCATTTCGCCCCAAGAAGGTAAGCTTTGTCGATAAATGAAAATTTCTTTTAACAACGATTAAATTTTTTCCACTTGCGCGTCAGCTGGATTGTCTCAATGTTGAACAGTTAAAGCCACACATGGCGAGCTGAGCGATATTCCGCATACAAATCTTATCATTGAGACATAGACCTCTGCTTATTGAGGTCTATGATTGAGACTTTGACAATGTCACTGATATTGACACAATCTTATTTGTTTCTAAATAGTATACCATGCAGATTTCAGGTGCTATCAGTCGAGGGGGGGGGGACGTGGGTAGGGTGGAACCACAATACCTTTAAATCCCACCCAATTTTTATGCTATCCCTTATTTAGTGCATGGAAAGAAATGAGCTCCCACCAAAGCCTAAATGTTAGCCGCCCCTTTAGCCCCGGTTGAAATAGCTAGCTTCCGCAAAAGGCGCTCATCACAACGCATGTTAGTCACGCGTTGCCTCTACCGCAGATTGCAGAACCCATTTATCCCCCCCCCCCCCCAATAAGGCCTTTCGCAAATAACTCGCGGCGGATAACAACAAAACTTTCAGTGCCCTCGCGTTCATCAATTTGACACCTACCCTGAAAATTGCATGACCCTGACATGCCCTGACCCAAATGACCTTTGACCAGTGACCTACTTTTCGAGACCATGTTTGGCCGGAATCGCGATTCGGCGTATGTCGGCTCGCATTAGCCGCGCGTTTGCAGTCTTTTCGTGGTTTCAAGCGTTCAAACATGTAATACGATGTTGGTCCCATGAATTAGGGCGGGTCACGGGTGTCAAGGTCATCTGAAGGTCAGGTCAGGTCATTGCATGCATTGCATGCAAGGCAACATCTGTGATCAAAACTAACGTGATATTCGTGATCAGCACCCCGAAAAGCCCCATAGCAGCCACACTTAACGACGTTCTAACAGGTCCTGATTTTCCCGACTTTTGAGTCATTGACCTGACCTCAGAGGTCACCATTTGACCTATGACCCTAAAACCGGGTTCCTTTGGCTTCGTCTCATGACGACCTACACGATGTTTTTTTCCGCCAGGCACTAGCTCAATTAGGGGCCAAACGCGAGAGAGAGGGGTCGTCCCAATCCCCTCCCCCCCCCCGTGCCGTCGAAAAACGCAAAATGGCCTGTGCCGGCGAGGGTCAAGTTTATCGCGCGACTGACCTCGCTAGAATTGCCTCCGTTCAATGTTAGTCACGTGTGTGACACCAATTTCAGGCCTGTGTTTTACCGTCCGTGACCCAACCGACTCACGAACAGCCCACAAACCTTTCTCGTGTGTCGGCGGTTTCCTGACCTAGGGCGCTCACCGTGATATCAAACCAGTCCCGTGTGTTGTGGTCGTTACTCGGTGGTGCCACTGTATCCAATTTATTTAGATAATTGAGACTGAAATTAAAATTTATTCATCCAAGTATAGTTTTTTTTCATAAACGCGAGAAACAAATAAAGCTTTTGCCCATATCTATTTGTAAGTTGGGAAAAGACTACGAAAAGAAAAGGAATAATAGATGTTTACACGAACGTAAGAACACGTTTATCTCGAAATAGGGTCAAGAAAACCTGCGCGTATTGGCGTTTCCACAGCCGCTAATGCATTGGTCATTTCGTCCATAATCAAAGTAGAGCTTTTAAATGTTCAAATGGGTGCTACATCCGTGAGTGGCTCGTACCTACCCTATAAAGTTGTTAACCCTCGCATGTGCAGGCGAGTCGGATGGACCCCTCCCCCCCCATGGTTTTTCGCAAACAACTCGCGAAAAAAGCGGCCGATCGCGACGAAACTTTCAGTACCCTCAGGTTGATTATTTTTACATCTACTCTAAAATTTAATGACCCTGACCCATGTGACCTTTGACCTGTGACCTATTTCTCGAGGCCATGTTTGGCCGAAATCGCGATTCGGCGTATGTCGGCTCACATTAGCCGCGCGTTTGCAAGCTTCTCGTGGTTTCAAACGTTCAGGCATGTGATTTGATGGTGCTCCCATGTATTTGGGTGGATGTCAAGGTCACCTAAAGGGCAGGTCAGGTCATTGACCTTTGGTGACCTCGGTACACTTTCTCGAGCTTTACTGCATGTTTCTAGGCTAGTTTTTTTTTAGCTGAATTCAAATTTAGAAACTATTTGAACATTCACGAATCAGTTTTGGTGCCTTCGTAACATCTTACGTAGCTGTCAGAGGCGGTTGACACGTACTACGAATACCCGTCACACCTCTACTGGTTGACCTGACCTGACCTGACCCGACATGGTCTAAATGCCTAGACATCATCGGTGATCAAAACTAACACGACATTCGTGGTCAGCACCCCGAAAAACCCATAGCGGCCACAGTTTACGACTTTCTAACAGGTCCCGATTTTCCCGACTTTTGGGTCATTGATCTGACCTGGAAGGTCAACCAATGACCTAGGACCTTAAAATTAGGTATCATCGGCTTCCTCTCGTCACGGGTAACACGCCCGTTTTTTTTTTTTCGAGAAGCTCTAGCTCGATCAGGGTCCAAACGGCAAGGGGGGTCCAACCGACCCCCCCCCCCCCCACCTACACATTATGTAGAAGCTGGCAAACGCCGCACACATGCGAGGGTTAAACTATCAGCCGAGGTCAGCTTAGGTCAATGACCTTGACCTGGACTTTACGCGACCCTGGCACCCACCATAATCCATTGGACAAACATCATAAGTGACTTGTTGGTTTGCTAATCACAGCGTCTGAAACGCACAGCACAGGATATGTGCGCTGACATCCATCATTTTAGCCCGATATATGCTATAGCCTGATATAGTCTGATATATGATATAGCCTGGTTGGCCTGGTATATGCAAGAGAAAAAGGTCGTGGGTCAAAGGTCAGTTAGGTCACATTAATGAAATTTGCAAGAACGGCGTAAAACTAAATAGCTCGGGGGTACTGTAATTTTTCAGTGTGAAACACCATTTTATACACGACATATTTGGAGTTCCTACATATTTCCTAAGAATTTTGACATTTTTCGCATGGTGGCTTTAGAAATGGCATTGGCAAATGATTAGAGGGTTCAGGCTAGGCTTATTTCATCCACTTGGGTCGGCTAATGTACGGGTTGGGGAGGCCATTTTACCCCATCGACCAATTTAATCCATTCTCTCCATGCATTTTTCGAATTATTCTTACGTCTGCTTCACTGCCTTAGTAGGTAATGCCCGTTAAATTCCTGTCAGTAACTGTTCACTCAATAAAACTCGCCAAAGTTAACATTACCCGAGATCTCCCCTCTCTCTCTCTCTCTCTCTCTCTCTCTTTCTCTCTCCCTCTCTTTCTCTCTCTCTCTTCCCCTCTATCCCTCTCACTCTCTCTCTCTCTCTCTCTCTCTCTCTCTCTCTCTCTCTCTCTCCCTCCCTCTCTCTCTCTCTCTCTATTTTCCCGTTTCTCACCTGGGCACGACTCCACCTCTCTCTCTCTCCTCATGTACACACCACTCTCTCCCGCTCCGGGCGACCCCTCTGCCCCGGGGCACCCGAACAGAAGACACGTGCCGTTATCCAAGTAGGCGAACTCAATGCAGCGTGAAGGCATCGAGGTAGAGCAAGCGACAGAGCAGGTCAGGAGAGAGGGTGTGAGTGAGGAGGTCACCAGGTGACCAGAGGCGGGGCCGCTCTGCAGGAGGAAAGAGGCAGTCTCAGATAGAACTAGGTGGATGGAGAGAGCGGCGAAGGAGAGGAGAGGGAGGGATAGTGACAGGAACAGGGGCATGGGTAGGAAAAATGGGATGGGTGGAGCTGAAAATAAGGACACAGTCATTCGTTGGATGCAAATCCGGTATAGGTACTGGTGATCGATGAATCTTCTTATGAGATAGCTTGCGTCAAAGTCATCGGATTTTCTTGTGGAATGGATTATCTGAAACAAAAAGGCATGCTTCAGGAGGCTGTTCTCATATGGTGTACTCGACAGGTCAGAAGTTCAATGAAGAAATTAATGGGGGGACTAATCTCACTTGATTCTGTGTTGAGAAATTTACAGAGTAATGTTTCAGTGCCGTGTCAGAACTACCGACTGACACAGGCTGACATGTCTGACTGATGCAGCTGAGCTGACACCGCCTGACACCGTCTGAGTGACACCGCCTGACACTGACACTAACACCGCCAGCTGACACAGCAGTGAGCAGGTCAGGTCACCAGCTCTGACCCCAAAGTGACAACCGTGCTGTCCGAGCCGCCGCCGCCGCTTTGAGCCCGTTGTCATGGTAACGCCATTTGCGACACCCAGCTGAACAGAACATGACATAAAAACACGACACTGTAATTATGACCATGACATGAAGGTGCTGACCACAGCGTGCGTCCACGAAATGAACTGTCTGCGACATGATATTTCTGACAGGAATACGATTTACAGGTCACAGCGCAATGTACACACTTCGCATGCCATGCACGCTGTACTCATTGGCACCGGTAATTATAAATTAGGTACATTTAGTGTTATGTTGGCCGCGGCTTGTACGCTTTATGGATGAATACGAAGTCCTATTTGTAGACCTGTGTTGATTGGGGCGAAGTTTCGATTGATGAGATTCTACTGGTAAATGGAACGGGCCAATGAAGGCTCTGTCAGCGATCTTTTCAATAATCGGGCTACCGCAATCGCATACACGACGCCTGAACAGAGTTACTTTTTATTATCAATGGATGCATATCCTCTTGATGGTGTTCCAGTGCCGATGCAAGGCGATTGTAAGTTGTTCCAGCACCTAATGGTGCCGCTCACTATAGTGAGCATAGCTATAGCTATGTATTATCATTATGTATGCAGCGTGCAATGGAATGCACAATGACTTTGTATGTCATATTCAGACTGACAGGCGGATTAGATACATACCCTTTTATATCACAAGGATGACATTTTCGGGAGGGTCTCCAGTCTTCGATATTTAAAGGTAGTGTGCCAGCTTTCTTGGACCATATGGAGTTAATGACCCGGATAAGGAGAACCGGATTTTTAGAACTTATCCATACCTTCAAAACTTATGGAAACGTCTTAAATTCTTCAAATTTTGAGTACCCCAGTGCGAAATTCGCCCCGACGGGTTGTCGGTCGTACCCCAACCACATTTCACACCACTATGAACAATAAATGCACACACTAAAATCGCTATTACCGATAGGCTCATCCAATCAAGTTTCGATAAACCCGTTCATCATCATCTCCTGCGGTTTCGAACACGCCTGTTAGGTGGCTTCTCATGCTCGTCGAGGTCGGAATTTCCAAATACGCGTGGTGCGCCGGGCCACGCGCTCTGACTTCGGCCAAGAAAAATGCGTCAGCTGATCATTGTCATTTCTGCCACTTGCGTGTGGTGTAATGGGGTCATAACTTAAGAGACGCTGTTTCATATCAATTATTTTACATAAAATCATATTTCAAACCACAAATTAATGTTCGACAGCCAAATTTAAGAAACAATACCAATACAGGCTTACAGTTTAAGGCTCGACATTTGTGTTGTCTACGATTAGACAGCTGATAACTCATTCCCGTACGTCGTATGGTCGTAACACTATAATGACCTTTGCTTATTGTCACAAGTGCGCCGCATTCGCGATTGTTGCCCGACGCCTGTTTGCAGGTGAGCCCACTACAGTTGTTATACATATCTAAAAACCGATAAACTTTTAGGCGAAAAAGGCACTATTCCAGGCCCATTTTTGATTTTTTTTTGCGATATTAGGTAAAAACAGAAGCTTCTTATCCTAGGAAAAATAAAACGGGAAATCTTTCAAAGGTGGCACACTACCTTTAAGTTGGCCGCGGCTTGTACGCTTTATGGATGAATACGAAGTCCTATTTGTAGACCTGTGTTGATTGGGGCGAAGTTTCGATTGATGAGATTCTACTGGTAAATGGAACGGGCCAATGAAGGCTCTGTCAGCGATCTTTTCAATAATCGGGCTACCGCAATCGCATACACGACGCCTGAACAGAGTTACTTTTTATTATCAATGGATGCATATCCTCTTGATGGTGTTCCAGTGCCGATGCAAGGCGATTGTAAGTTGTTCCAGCACCTAATGGTGCCGCTCACTATAGTGAGCATAGCTCAGTGCTGCCAGATGGGGAAGGCTGTAATCCTCTATATCAGTTACAAAAATCCTCCAGATTCCTCCAAATCCTATTGGTAGATATAGAAAGGCGGTCTTGGACGCTGCGGGGGGCTATACCCCCAAAAAAGTTTCACCAAATACTAAAAACCCATCGGATTTCGAATCTTTTCGCACTGCTGTGCAGTTTAAAAGATACTTTTTCTTATAAAAGTTGTTGAGTTTTCGTTTTATCTTAAAAAAACGAAAATTTTCGTCGATTTCAGGCGCTGCAGGGGGGCCGGGGGCATTTGCCCCAAATGTCCCCCTTAGATCCGCCAGTAGTTTGGTACCCTCGTAAATATAGCTACAGACTGAGACATTCTGCAGTCTCACGGTGATAAAGGACGTGATATATCCTAACGGGTAGGGTGACGCTGGGCAGGAAAATGACTTTTTAGTCTTGAATGTGTTATATTTTTCCATGAAATTGAATATAATAATCGGGCGACAAATCCTCCAGATTTTCCTCCAGAATCAAAAATCCTCCAAAAGCGAAATTTGTCCGCAAATAGAGTTCAAAATCCTCCAGATTTGCGGAAATCCTCCAAATCTGGCAGCACTGGCATAGCTATAGCTATGTATTATCATTATGTATGCAGCGTGCAATGGAATGCACAATGACTTTGTATGTCATATTCAGACTGACAGGCGGATTAGATACATACCCTTTTATATCACAAGGATGACATTTTCGGGAGGGTCTCCAGTCTTCGATATACCGGAGTTACTACGAGCGAGCGCAAAGAGCGAAACAGTTTTTAAGAAATTGAGCTCCAAAGCCATTCAATTCGTGTCCTTCAAAAGAAGTGTTTTGTAAAATTATCGATATTTTTTTTTGGGCTCAATTGCTAGCTCCATTCATCGTGTGTTGCATGAGGATAGTCATCATTCGGGGACCAGTAGTTGAAAGCAAAAAAAAAAAAAAAAACGAGGAGGAAACGGTCTTGTAAAAAGTTGCAGCGATTGCATTGAGCATTAAATGACAAAAATATGTATACCGGGACAAAAACCGATCGATACAAATGGCTCTGGGAGGGGGGGAGTAGAGTGGCAAGTTTCCTTACCCGACGAACCCGGAATTATCCCGAGGGGGTAGGGGTGGGAGTAGAGTCGGGGGAACGGGGTGGGGACCGGGAGTTCCTAAATAAACAGTCCGTTAGGCGGCACGGGCGGACATCGATAGCAGCGCCTCTATCGGTCACTAGGGAAAGCTGGGCTGTAGGCGACGAAATACCGGCTGAGTTGTCACACGTTGAATAGGTTTATAGCCATCCGTCTTGTGAAAAAGTTGAACTTTTGCCTTTAATATTTCTACAGGCAATTTTGGAAGTGTCTTCACATGGCTTACAAAACCGTTTAGATTATTGTATTCACTTCAAGCCTTCCCTATTGTTCTTGATGATGCGGGAACTATTTCTAATTAGTGTTTCTAGCTTAGTTAAAGAACATACTGTGCAAACGATGAAAAAAACATAAGTGGAAGATTTTAAATGCAATTTTCTCTAACAATTAATGGTAAATTCTCTACATATCAAGGAAAAGGTGCATGCTAACTGATAATTTAAAGTTCTTGGGGCCAGTTGTTTTCTTCTTTTCTTGCGTCGCCCCAATGGCCGCGAATACACTTGTGATAACGCCTATCGCGAATTATTTTTGCCTCTAGTGGCGTCAACTAACAAAATCACAACAATCAAATTGCACGTGATGATAGCACGTGCAATGCCATTTTATTTCATACCAAAATCAATCACTTTCTATCATGCAGCCGTATAGTACAGACATAAAAACAAAAATAGTACATTTCTATTTTGAGACAAAGTCAATCGTCGCAACACAACGCAAGCTACGCCGACACTTAAAAAGGACCCAAGTGCCATCAAGAACCGTCATTTTAAGTATAGTTGAGAAGTTTTTGGCAAGAGGTAGTGTGGAGAACGTAAAAAAGGGTAAATGTGGCCGAAAAAGAACCAAGAGGACGCCTCTAAACGCCCAAAAGGCACGAGAAGCTCTCCAGAGGAGCCCACAAAAGTCGCTCAGACGGCTGGGCCAGGAACTGGGCTGTAGCAAAACCACCGCTCACCGTTTGGCCAGAAACGACGTTCAGCTGTTCCCGTATAAGGTCTCCGTTCACCAAGCACTGTCGAAAGTCGACAAACAGTCACGGCTTCTTTACAGCGGCTGGTTTTTGAGAAATTGCGAGCAAAACAATGAGTTCCTTCACCGAATCTGGTTCAGCGACGACTGAGGCCCATTTTCATATGGATGGCCGCGTGAACTCCCAGAATTTTCGATTCTGGTCGACGGAGCCACCCGATTTGGTCGCGGAAGCCCCTCTGCACAGTGTGAAATGCACAGCCTGGTGTGCAATGAGCAGCAGTGGCATAATCGGACCTTTCTGGTTTGAGAACGACGCTGGGGAGTCTGTCACCGTCAACGCTCAGCGCTACCGGCAAGTCCTAGCCAAGTTCTGGACTGCGCTGAACAGGCGGCTGGGTGGAGACAGGAAGCTGATGGACCAACAATGGTTCCAACAAGACGGAGCCTCGGCGCACACGGCCGTTGCGACTCGAGAATGGCTGCGGAACCGATTCGGTTCGCGGGTTATCTCCCGCAGAGAGGTGCGGACCTGGCCCCCGCACTCTCCGGATCTGACCCCACTTGACTTCTTTCTCTGGGGTCACCTGAAGTCACAGGTCTACAAAAGCAACCCCAGAACCACAGATGACCTCAAGAGGGCCGTGTCGTCCGCGGTGCGCCGAGTGCGGCCGGAGATCTGCCGGGCTGCGGTGGAGTCCGCTCGGCGACGCGCAGAGCTGTGTGTGGAGCGAGAGGGGGCTCATCTGGAACACGTCCTCTGTGGCCGCAAATGAAAAGACAGCAAAAAGAAGATGGTATCACGTGAAATGGCATCGACTATTGTGTATGTTAGAAAGTGATTCGTTTTTGTCATGCCTTCCATGCTGATAATATACAGCTTTTAAATACGACTGTTTATTTAGGAACTCCCTATCCCCCCCCCCCCCCACCGCCCCAGGTGATAACGTGCCGTCGCCCACCCAAGGGCGCACACAAGGGGGGGGGGGGCACACGGGCCCGTGCCCCCCCCCATTCGAGTTGGGGGCCCAACTCGAAGGAAGGGGCCCATTTGAGGCGGCCGAAGGCCGTCTCAAATGGGCCTCTATCTAATCCTTAGACCACCGAAGACCGTGTACAACGGGCCCTCAAATGACCTTAAAGGGCCCTCAGATGGTCTCAAAAGGCCCTCAGATGGCCCCGAAGGGCCCTCAGTTAGCGTCATAGGGCCCTCATCTGGTGTCAAAGGGCCCTTAGATGGTGTCAAAGGGCCCTCAGATGGCCTTAAGGAGCCCTCAGATGACCTCAAAGGACTCTCAGATGGCCTTAAAGGGCCCTCAGATAGCCTCAAAGGGCCCTCAGCTAACGTCAAACGGACGTCAGAAGGCCTTAAAGGGTGTCAAAGGTCCCTGAGCTGGCGTCAAGCGGCCCTCAAAAAGCCTCAAGGGGCCCTTAGAAGACCTCAAGGGGTCCTCAGAAGGCCTTAAAGAGCGTCAAAGGGCCTTGAGCTAGCGTCAGAGGGCCCCCCCCAACTAATGTCAGAGGGCCCTGAGCTAGCGTCAAACTTAAAGTGCCCTTAAAGTGCTGGTGTCAGAGGGCCCCAGTTGGTGTCAGAGGGTCATCCATTGGCGTCTAATGGCCATCAGAAGGCCCAAAAACGATCCTCAGCTGGCGTCCAACGGTCCTCAGCTGACGTCAAGAGACCCTCAAAAGGCCTCAAAGGCCCCTCGACTGTTCAAAGGGCCCTTAGAATGCCTCAATGGGAACTCAAGAGACGTTAAACGGCCCTCAAAAGGTTTGAAAGGGCCCTCTGCTGATGGCAAAGGGCTCGCACCTGAGTCAATAAGAGCCTTGTAAAAAAAAACGGACCTGAGAAACCTTGCCGGCCCTGGTTATCTGCGGGACTCCTACACTTACCTGAGTGGCCCCCGTTTACTGAGGGTTATTGATGGGTGGGGTCCCTGGTTTCTTAACCCGCGCCCCGTAGGGGGGGGGGCCGAAACGGCCCCCCTGTCCTTTTCGGTCGATATCTCCTAAACGGCTGGAGATATCGCCACCAAACTTTCAGGACCCCTCCGGGCATCAATTTTACACATTGTGACCAAAAATTTTTCCAGAGGCTGTGATAGGTTGGCCACAAATGACGTCAGAGTGACGTCATGTTCTGTCATTTTCGACCGAAAAAAGACCTTCGCGAGAAGACCTGTCAGGCCTACAGCTTTGAAGATACAGAAAAATGATCAAACATAAAAGGTGTAGAATTGACAGGGCTACAAAACTGCTATCTCGGATTTTTGAAATTTTTGAGTTTTGATCCCCAAAAATCAAAAAAGCATTTTTTTGGATATATTAGCCAAAAAATCCAAAAAAAATTAAGTTTCGAAAAAACCGGAATATATGTGATAGTAACTACCGTCTTCTATCTACATACCAAATTTCAGATCGATACCTCGTTTTTTGGCCAAGTTATAGCGAAAAAAAAAACTGTTCAAAAATGATGACGTCAAATTTTTAAATTCAATTTTTGGCAATTCTAGAACTCGTAGAGCAAAACAAAGACCACCATTAGACTCCCCGTGACGAGCTGCATCGAATGGATACCCATTTTATGCAAAAATATCAATTTTGAAATTTGACCTAATTTGACCTGACCTTGACCTGACCTTCACCAAAACGTGACTTAGGCTGGCCCCAAAGGCTGCCTAACCCACATAATCGCATTTATCATGTAAAATGGACCATAAAACATGTATCACACGGCACATTCATATTGTGACCCCCGGTGACCTGACCTCGCTGTGACCTGACCTGGTATCAGTGACCTCAGATAGCAAAGTATGTGTTTGACGAACAATACACCATCGATGGTTTTCAATAAATTACCAATTTACTCGATTTCACAGCACATTTCTTGAATTGCCTGTGAACGGTGAAAATCTGACCTTTGACCTGACCTGTGACGTCATCGGTTTGACCTAGGTCAATGAAATTTGGTCACAAGGTAGTTCCCGGGTAGGGCTATCAAACGCCGTTTGAATTTTGAAAATCGGCCGGTAACTTTCCGGGATCTTAGGGGGGGGGGGGCCGAAACGCCCCCCCCCCCCCTACGGGTGGTAGGGTCCGCCGGTAGCCCTACGGGGCGCGGGTTAAGGGGCGCCTGGTTACCAGAGGGGCCCATGGTCACCTGGTGGGCCCCTGATCAATTGAAAACCCCTGGTCATCTGAAACGCCCCTGATTACCTAAAGGGTCCCATCACTTGGATTCAGTGACATAGCAAGGGAGCGAGGGGGTACGTGCCCGTTCTCGGGTTTAGGGTTCCTTCGAAACCGAGGGGCCCTGCGGCGCCAGTTGGTAGCAGAGGGTTCGCGCTGGCCGCACTTCAACTCGGAAGGACACCAGGGCTTGTGGGGGGACGTTATTGGCTCCTATGTAGCCACAATTATCTTCATAAAGGCCCAATGCCGGTTTCTGAGAGACCTCGCCGGCCGCTCAGGGCCCTAAGTAGTAACGGCCAACGAGGGATTGGCTGCTATGGCTCCACATCCGTCTGTGATAGACACACGGTCCACACCAGTGTTTCTAAAGGCACCCACAACGGCAACTGCGAGGCCCCTCGCCCCACCTCCAAGGGACCCCCACCAGCGCATCTTAACCCGCGCCCCGCTGGGCTATTCAGCCATACGCGCCCTGCTGGGGGGGGGGGCAAATTCTGCCCCCCCCCTGTCTAACTTCCGAACCGATGGTCGTAGAAAGACGGGGAAAACGGCAATCGAAAGCTCTCAACAAGGCGGATCTTCAGAGCCCAAATTTTTTTGCTTAAGTAGGTCAGAGGTCAGGTCAAGGTCAGGTCAAGGGTACAAAATGCAAGTTTCTACAGTATCGGCCTTGCACCGTAATTGCCGAAGAATGGACTGAGACTGATTGCCCAAAACGTGTTCTTAGGCTACCAAGACAATATTCGTTGCACACAATGTCATTCAAAGGTCAAGGTCAGGGTCAGGTCAGGTCAGGTCAGGTCACCAAAAACAAAATATAGAAAAGGGCATGTGCGACACATGTTTTATGGGTCATTTTACTCATGGAATTCAATAGGCACACTCAATAAGTGATATGGACCGCCTCTGGATGAATTTCAGGTCGAGGTCAGGTCAAGGTCAGGTCAAGTCAGGTCAAATTTTGAAGTTGGTTGTTAAGGCCTAAAAAGGTGTCTATCCGATGCAGTTTTTCACGGCGAATCGAATGGTGCTATTTTTGTTTCCGTACAAGGTCTAGAACTTCCAAAAAAATCATTTTTCAAAAATTTTGTGTGTCGTGACGTCATAAAATTTTGAATAACTCCCACATTTTTGAACCGATTCTTCTAAAAATTGGTATGTAGGTGCACATAGACCACTTCTTTGACATATATTCCGGTTTTTCGATAAACTCAAAATTTTGGATTTTATAAATATTTTCCCAAAAAGGTAAGTTTTTTGGAAAAATTTTGGCCAAAATCCAAAATTTTCAAAAACCCGAGATAGCCATTTGATAGATAAAGTAGAATCACGTATAACCTTTTTTGTTACGTCTTGATTCCTTTAAAAATGAAGATGTTAGCGGCGTTTGAAATTTTGCCGTTTTTGAGGCGAAAATGGCGAACATGACGTCACTAAAACGTCAATTTCTCAAAAAATTTCCGACGGATTTCGCTCAAATTTTCAGGGAACGTGTCAAATTGATGTATGATAAGGTACTGAAAGTTTGACGTCGCTGGCGTAACGCGTTTAGAAGTTATTGGTGAAAAACGGGAGGGGGGCAGATTCTGCCCCCCCCCCCCAGCGGGGCGCGGGTTAAGGGCCTACATCGGCGGCTCTGAGAGTCCCCACACCGACGCCTCTGAGGGCCACGTACCAGTGACTCTAAGGGCCTCTTACCAGCCTCCGAGTGTCCTTGCCAGCCTATGACGGGCCACTTTCCACTTGCAGGCCATTTTGCAGGGCCACACACATGCCAATGATGGCCCCACGAGTGTCTCTAAGCCCTAGCCCCTAAGACCCCGCAACGGCGCCTGTGAGGACCCAACACCAGCGCATCTGACGGCCTTTCACTGGCACCTCTGAACGCGCCACACACCGGTGACTCTGCAGAGCTCGCTCGCTTCGCTCGCTCGTAAAATACCATGTAAATTAGGCATTAGTGTACATTAGGCACACTCCTCGGGCATAAATGATACTTTTGAGACCCGTCTGCCAGTGAGACTGGACCCACCGTGCCTCCCTCCTCCCATCGAAAGGTCCTGGGTACATCCTTGCCTGAGCTGACCCCGGGCGCCCGGGTGACTCGCGGGCCCAGGGTCAGGTGACCAGGGCGAAATTCTGGTACGTGTCCGACATGCATCGTACATAGTCCTGTTAATTTGATTCATTGGTTAAGCATTAAATATAAGTTATACCTAAGCTGGATCTCTAGTCTGTGATCCCGCATCGTATCAGATATAATGACATTTCATGTCGATGTCCCTAAAAAAATATACGAATATACGTGAAAAAGGAGTGCTGCTCCAGCTCCTACACATCCGAGCCAAACAGTGACCGGCTCCTGCTTCTAGCCACCTGGGGCCGGTCGGCCGGCCGGCAGTCAGTCGCTGCCCGGGGCTGATTTCTGAGGCCTGCAAAAATGTTTATTAATGAAATGTTTTACGTAATAAATTAGATGATTAGGTATATGTACCGGCTCTGAGTCGCATTTGAGAAAAAAACAGCCTAGCGTAAAAATATATATGTTTTGAAAATTAAGCTGGTACCGAAATAATTGTTTTACCATGCATTGACAAACCAATTGCTCAAGCTTCAAACCAACCGAAATATAGCCCCGTGGGCCGTATTTTTTTTTTGGGGGGGGGGGCCCTTCGGCATGGGGGGCCCAGTTCGAAGGTCGTGCCCCCCCCCCCCCCCATTCAAAAATCCTGTGTGCGCGCCTGCTGACCCACCTGAATTTGTCATGGAATGTAATGATGGAAGGGTCCATACTTCATACATAGGCGGCGGAACGGGGGGAGGGGGGTGGGGGCACCGGGTACCGTGCCCCCTTGATTTAGGCCCATTCTAACATAAGCCCTATGGGCGGAAAGAATGGAAAGAATGGGACCAAAAGTCGGCAGTGCCCCCCCCCCCCTTAATTGAAGGTGTTTCGCCGCTGCTGGGTCCATATTTAGTATTAACTTCTGTCTTCTTCCTTCATATTCAGCTACGGTCTCTTACAGGGAAGCTTCGTCACCTCTAACAATTATTTGATTAATTCTTTATTCTGATGTATGACAGTGAGATATCCTGTTAGTACAGCTAGGGCACTAAAGAGTCTACAGCGTTAAAGGTGCTAAGTTGTTAATAGATTGGCAAAAATGTTACTGGGAACCCTAATATATTACGTAAAGTGAGCATATTTACATATGTTTTTCCAAAGTTTTTACATATGTTTTACATATGTTTTTCCGACTTTGGTCCGTGTTTTTATATACCCATCTCTTGATTGTGATTTACTGTGATATTGACTGTGTCATGTTTTTATCTATGTACTCTGACTCGGACTAAATATTAAGCCACTATGTGGAAATGTCCTCAATACACCGAACTTGAACTTGAACTTGAACTTGAAAGTTTTATTTAGCTGTCAATTCTCCCACTTAGTGCTGAAATTTTTGAATTGTAATTTAATTTCAATTTTTTTATAAGAAATGAGAATTATTGGTTTCAATTTAATGTAGAAATTTCTTTCAAAATAAATATTAAAACAAAAGATTCAATTCAAATTATTTACGTAAAAATGTGCAAGGAAATCTTACATCTCTTTCTTTGGAGTTTCCGCTGTTGAGGTGAGTTGTTGTTCCGTGTATTGTTGGTGTATTTGTATTTGTTTCTTTTGTGATTTAAGTCGATTTTGACTGATCCGGGTATATTATGTTGATTCAAGTTGATTGCTGTCAACTTTTGTGAAAGTACCCGCGCTGACTTGCCTTTTGTGGAAGTGCTAGATTGTTGCGCAAAGGCTTACTTGCGCTATATTTGTCTCGGCATGGGATGATTTTATTTATTTTGCATTTTTTGCTCGTGCGAAATGCCAGACAGGTTTTAGAATAGTACTTAATTTGAATCTAATTTTTTGTAGTTCTCGTTTCTATAATTTTATTAAACAATCTGAATCCAATTTTACTTCACGAGTGGTTAGACTCAAGGGAGCTTGTTGTATGGCACCAGAGTACACTCACCACCCGATGGGGCTTTGCACATTTTTTGTATTATGTTGAGGTGTTAACCTCATTTATTACTGAGTGAAGGAAGACAGGTTGAACAGGTGTCTATGCACTGGCGAGGCATTTCAGATATTACAGTGTTCTTTTGCTCTGCTGTGATTCTTTGAAGTTATCAGCCAATGGATATTGGAGGTTGAAAATCATTCATTTCATTATTCTAACATTACTAAAAGAGGAGAAGTGAATATTTGAAAATGGGTTGTACTTTTGATATAAAAAATCCACAGTGCATTGAACTTTAAAATCCAATGCATTATATGTGTTGGTGCATTAAAGCAATGTATTTAGCTTAACCAACTCAACCAGTCATATTTGCTTGAAAAAGCTAGTTACATATTCAGCTGATGGTGTTTTGCTCAGCTCACTTGTGGTGCCTACCTAGGTTTTCTCTGCAACATTTGTAAAGACATAATTGCTCAGCAGCATAAAGAAGTTATTGTGTTTATTGTGACAAAATTTTGGCAAGTTTTGAACCATTCTGCCAATTTATAGCTCATCTTTCATCAGTGTTAGCCTTCGTTTTCACAGTATAATGGTTGTGTGCAAATTTTTTAGTGGCTGTGCAAGGGCAGTGTCCCAAAATTGAGTTTTGTCTTGGGTGTCAGAGGGGAAAATTACCCACCAAAAAGAGGGGAGAGAGTGGAAAACTGCTGATTCGATTAGATCAAAAAGGAGTGAGAAATGACAAAAAGCATGCATTTCATTCTAGGGTGTAGAATGTTTGATGCTAACTGGGCATCCACACAATTGTCTTTCTATAGGTAAAAAATCTATGTTTTCTTGGTTGGGACTTCGGAGTGGAAAATTGTTCTTAAAAATGGTGGTGAGAGTGGAAAATGAATTTCATTTGGATGTCATTTCCCACCCAAATAGACAAATTTTGGGACATTGTGCAAGGGTGCTAATATGATTTTTGTAGAAGTTCAGAGCCGAGGATAAATTTACCTATCCTATCCTACCTATACTTTGCTATACATCATTAATGGAAAACTGGGGTGATGTTGCTTGAAAAAGCAGAAGTTGTAAATGCATGGTGGGGTTGACTACCAGAACTATATTTGCCTAACTTATTACTTGTGTGCCCAGGATCAATACAACTAGGTGAGTTGATCATTGCCTGTGTTCTGTCATGCCTGGGGGTGTTTTGCTGACATTATTCTCACTCTGTTTCAGCACCATGGTTCAGCGGCTGACATATCGTAGGAGGCTGTCCTACAACACCCGGTCGAACCGGGTCAAAGTGTGAGTACCTGCCAGACTGGGCCACAGTGGTTCAGCTTATGTATCTGTTGTTGAACAATACTTGAGCACAAATGCAAAGTGGCATAACCAATAAGTTGATGTTAATGTTTGTTAGTTATATGCCTTTTCCTATGTTTGGCAGAAACAGTGCTGCTATGATGAATTGAGGTTTTGCTGATTCAATAATCATATTCATACCTCCAATTTTCTCAATATGTGGGGCCTTTATTTATCAATGTGTTGAACTGTGGGAAGGCTTATGCACATTTCAGACTGATCACACTGCCTCTGATATCCATCAACTCACATTATCATTCAGGAACAACATCACAACACACTCCCATCCCCACATAACAGTATCCCCACCCCTTGTCTTCCCTATAAGCCGCCGGGGCGCGCGCGGGGTGCGGTAGTCCCTACCCCCTCTGTAATTTATTCCCTGTGAGCCGCCGGGGCGCGCGCGGCGGCGCGGGGTGCGGTAGCCGCTCACTGCCTCTGTATTCTATTCCCTGTGGTCCGCCGGGGCGCGCGCGGCGGCGCGGGGTGCGGTAGCCGCTCACCCCACGCCGCCGGGCGTGCCTCTGTCGGCAGGTACCAGTGCCGCGCGCTCTGAGAGAGAGCTTGTGTCCAGAGTCGGTGGCAGTGAAGCTTCCGTGTGGAGCGAGGAGAGACAGACTGGACAAGAGCTGATCTGGGTTGACGTGCTTATGTTGAGTGAGACGTGCCAGTGCTTTGATAGAATGTAGTGACAGTGAAGGGAAGGTGTAGATAGGCGTTCGTTTGCCGTGAGATATTTTAGCGTGACACGTGTGCAGCGAATTGACGTGGTCGCCTCTGAAGTCCGAAGTATGCAAGAATTGAGTTGAAGCGAGTCTCTGCACTTCTCCCCAGCTTGGAAGAGTGACTTCCGTCCGTACGTGATCTGCCTATCGGACTGCTCGCTGACCTACCTGGCTGCTCTCTGCACCATCCACCCGTCCCGTGGTCCACCAGTCACTATGGACGGCCTGGCCACCGCCTCGCGCTACGTACGGACGTTCGAGTTCAGCAGCGCCGGAGAGGCGGGCGCGGCAGTCGACGAGGCGCCGCTGGTACTGCGCGCTCTGGTGCCGGAGGTACTCAACCGCAGCTACGGGCTCTACACGTGGCCGTGCGCGCCCGTGCTGGCCCAATACGTGTTCCACGAGCGGCGGAGGTTCGCTGGAGCGCACGTGCTGGAGCTGGGAGCCGGCACGGCACTGCCGTCTATCGTGGCCGCCAAACTGGGAGCGCGTGTGACCGTGACCGACTGCGCTGCGGCGCCGCAGCTGCTGGCCAACTGCCGCCGGGCGCTGGAGCTGAACGCCGTACGTGCCACGGTGCTGGGGCTGAGCTGGGGCCTGGTGAGCCCCGAGCTGCTGCAGCTCCCCCCGCTGCAGTTCATCCTCGGCTCGGATGTGTTCTATGACGAGCCTCTGTTCGAAGAGGTCCTGCGCAGTGTGGCGTTTCTACTGGAGACCAGCCCGCACGCAGAGTTTGTATTCAGCTACCAGGAGCGGAGCTCGGAGCGTTGCCTGGAGCCGCTGCTGGTCAAGTGGCGGATGCAGGCGCGGCAGGTACCGCTGGCGGAGTTTGGGGCAGATGGACCGGCGGTGGCGGGCTCGGATCTGCCCGGCAACCACAGCATTCAGCTGTATGTGGTGACGCTGAAACAGTAGCTTTGTACAGTAGCTTAGCTTTGAAACAGTAGCTTTGCTGAGACAGTAGCTAAGACGGACGGCGGTGAGGTGCTGCTGGGGAGAGATGTGAAGAATGTGTCTGTGTCAATACTGTTGAGTTGGCTTTCCGCGAGTGCAGACATTGGTAGTGGGTGTGGCCAGCATTCGAAGCAGAAGTTCGGCTGATTATAGTGCAGATGGCGCTAGCTGTAACGTCGACTCGCCGAAGCCGAGCCAGTGTCGTTAGCTCTGGACAATGGAGTTGAAATGTGTGGATATGGTGACATCGTTTTGGTTAGGATATGCAAGGATATCATATGGTGAGTTCTTTGGAAGACGTAACGGTAGGCTGAGGGTAGATCTGCAGTGTTCGATTCGGGACCATAGACTATTGAACCATATCAACTGGCATTGTAGCTGACCTGAATCTTCTGAAACTGATATTCAGATAGTTACTGATGTGACAAGTGCCTTGACTTTGGCTATTTTTGAGCCATAACGACTTGTGTATGTTTGAGGATGTCTTAAACGCGAACTGTGAACGGAATCCCCAGTTGTTTTGATCCGTGACTGATGTTTGTTCTGTCAATTCCGAAGTATTTACTCATCGACCCATTCCCTGCATTTTTGGGGGTGGTGGTTGGCTGATTTGTGCTAGTTGCTACCATGTGTTACTTCCGTGTTATGCCACTATGAACTACCACGTGCTACCGCAATGTGGGGCAGTAACAATGTGCCTTATAGTGAATTGACTTCATCTGTGCCTTTTTACATATCGTAGTGACATACGTGCGCTCCTGTTTTTGCTCTGGTGCTGGAAGCTAGACTCGAGATTAAAATGTGCTAGCTTTGTAACTTCATTGCACTTCTACTTTTCCTATTCGCTTCGTAGCGTTGTCGATAGATTTAGGTGTGAGTAGGCATTGGGAAGATTCTTTTACAGCGCTGTTAAGGATTAAGATGCGATTAGGCGATGTGAAAATAATTCGTGAGCTGCTTTTGTTACCATACCATCGATGTAGAATTCGAATGACCTGCAGTTTTGTCATTTTTCACTGCCAATACATTAAAAGTTTACTCAACTGTTCGAGATTGTGTAAAACAGTCGCGAGACGTCTGCCGTTTGTAGAACGAATGACTACGAGTTAGCTTTTTTTTTTGCCCTGATTGTTGGTAACGCAGACAGCTTGCATTTGATATTAACACGTCTCTTGCCTCCCCCCACTCACGCACACAATGCTTTCTTGTTCCTTCACACTTGCAAAGGTCACACGTTCCTTTTTTGCATTCTATCATGGTTCATACCACTATTGTCATTAATGTGTCATTGATTTTCCCTAGTTTTACAACGAAAATTCACCAGTCTGAGGTTACCACCAGCAACGCCATGCCCTTTCGACACCTGACCCTGGTTCCGTTTTGTTCGAACCCTGTTGGGACCTCAGACTATCAACACCGTCTCTCTATGATTGTCTGACCCACCCCCGCGCCTTGCCGGCAGTGTGAAGACCCCCGGTGGCCGACTGGTGTACCACTACCGCAAGAAGCCCAGGCGCGTGCCCAGATGTGCCGACACCGGCAAGAAGCTGACCGGTGAGGGAAATGTGACCCGACCTGACCTGACATCGTGTTAGACTGACGGGGGCCGGACACAAATGCCAGCCACTGCTGATAGTTGACAGTGTAGATAGAGAGTCGATGAATACGACATCGCCTTTTGTAGAATCAGAATGTGTCAGATTTTCGTTGACAGATTGATATACTATTCTAAATGAAGTGCTGAATGAATTATAAAGCTGGGTGGTGCCGTTCCACGAGTTGGTTTAATTCATGTCTCTTTTTCGAGCGTCGCCTACGTCACATCGGATGTTTTGATACCGATGTAGATTAGCTAGCTCGCATGTGTGTTAAACGCATAAAGACTCCCACAAATTGTCCTGGCATTCTCGCCCATACCACGCCTTTTCCTCGGCCAAACGCGTCGTGCCTCGTTAACGCGTGTTCCTGACAATGTTATCTTCCTTCTCGTTCCCCAGGCATTCGGTCCGCGCGGCCCCAGGAGAAGAAGCGCATGAAGAGGAAGCACAAGACCGTTAACCGCACCTACGGAGGAGTGCTCTGCCACAGCGCCGTCCGCGAGAGGTGAGTTACGACAGGGAGTAGTGAGTTGAGTGTTCAGGGACAGCTAACGGATGTGTGCTCTGCCACAACGCGAGAGGTGAGTCGGAGACAGCCAGAGACTGGGAGTTGAGTGTTCAGAGACACCTACTAGCCTAGTAGTACTAGTTCTGGATCACGGCGCCGTCCGTGAGAGGTGAGTCGGAGACAGCCAGAGACTGGGAGTTGAGTGTTCAGAGACACCTACTAGCCTAGTAGTACTGGGTGTTCTGGATCACAGCGCCGTCCGTGAGAGGTGAGTTGCGACAGCCAGAGACTGGGAGTTGAGTGTTCAGAGACAGATAGAGAGTGGGAGTTGAGTGTTCAGAGACAGACATAGACTGGGAGTTGAGTGTTCAGAGACAGAGACTGGGAGCTGAGTGTTCAGAGACGGAGACTGGGAACTGAGTGTTCAGATACAGCCAGAGACTGGGAGTTGAGTGTTCAGAGTAGAGATGTCAATCGGATACCAACTTTTTGGTATACTGATACCAACTTGGTTTTTGGTATTTCAATTGTAATGTGTTTGGTATTTTGTTGGTATCAAAAACCCTCACTAATGCATTAGAGGCTAAGAAATCGGTAAAAAGTTGGTATTTCCCTCATATTTCCGAGTTGGTTTGGTTTCGGTATTTTCCCGTGGTTTTGGTTGGTATTTGGTTTGGTATCGGTATTCTGGTTTTCCGTAATTGACATCACTAGTTCAGAGACAGACAGAGAGTGGGGGTTCAGTGTTCAGAGACACCTACGTAGGTATTCTGGATCACAGCGCGAGACGCGTAGCAGTGATCAAGTTTTATACTTGAATGATGTTTTACGTACTAGAATAGGTAGAGTGAAGCTAGTAAATGTTGAGCGGGGTTCTGTCCGTGGGAACTCGCAGGCTGCTTACTGCGTCAGTATAGAGAAGACCAAGCCCTAGGGCAGGCTTACTGCAGTGTGCCTTCGTATTGTTTTCTCCACTCCAGGGAGGGCGGAGGCAGGGGGCGGGCGGACGAATAACTGTTAGGGAACTGTTGGCGCAGCAAATGGAAGAAGTGTCACCCACTACCTGATTCATTGTCAGTGGCAGTCATCAGTATCGGAAAATAAGCTTCTTCGAGGAAATAGAAAAACGAGCAGTTTTTTACAGTGATGTCTTTGCTCTCTTACCCCAAACCTTCCTTTGCTCTCGCCTGTGTAGTGCCAGTGACTGTCTGCGTTCAATTAACACGCGCAGTGGAAGGGTTGCGAGTACTACGCCCAGTGGAAGGGGGGGGGGGCGGATGTCGCCCCCCCCCCCATAAGATCTCAGCTCCCACTGGAGCTAGAAAGACGAAATTTGGAGGGTAGGTGGGGGCCATGGGGAACTCTGTTGTGTGTGAATTTCATGACCCTAGGTCAATATCTTCAAGGTCAAATGAGGTCAAATGTGGTCAAATCTGCCATATTAGCGACTTTTTTGCGTTTACACGCCGATAACTCAAAAAGTTACCGGCCGATTTTTTAAAATATTTCACTATACGAAAGAACAAACATTTGTGAGTATGTATAGTGAATTTCTAGATAATCCAACAATAAATATGGCAGTTAGAAGCCTGCTAAGGGTAAGATGTCGCCGGCTGAAGCGGCATCGGCCGACGCGGGAAACGCGGCAATTACAATTTTGTGTTTACACACTCATAACTCAAGTTGTTACCGGCCGATTTTCAAAATTCTTTGACCATATGATTGCCTGTACATTTCTCAGTCTTCTCACCGAATTTGACGCGAATCTAATATAATCAGCGGTAAGGAGCGCGATGTAAAGACGGAACCGTCCCGCCCCGGCACAGTCTACAATTCAGGCGGCGCGTAACGGCTAGCGCCGGCCGCCGCGCCGCCGCGGCGGCAAGATGTTTGACTTTACACCGCTATTACTAGAAAAGTTGTGAACCGATTTTCTTACTTCTTGCACGAGAAGATCCGCTATTCAATTCTGGACAGGTAGCCGAAATTTCACATTGATATTATGCTTGCGGCGCGAGTTATTGGCGAAAAACAGGAGGGGTGGGCGAAATCCGCCCCCCCCCTTCCACTGCGCGTGTTAAAGCCCCGCCCTCAATAATTAACCAACCTGTCTGCGTGTTCTCAGGATCATCCGCGCCTTCCTGGTGGAGGAGCAGAAAATCGTGCGGAAGGTACTGAAGGCGCAGCAGGCGTCCGCCAAGGCAAAGTGATTATGACACCTACAAATATACACAGCCATCTTCACACTCAGTCTTTGTGTCAGAGCGGAAGGAGAGAGACGACAGAGAAATGCGGTACGAATGTGTGTGTGTGGGGGGGGGGGATGGAGGGTTAGAAAAGCGAAAGAAGTTCGAGAAATGGAGGATGGCGTTTGCAGGAAAAATATGAATTAGACAGAATGAAATCCCGTTTATCAAGGCCATCAACGCAATCGACTTCACACCGAAGCTGGCTACTATCGTCCGTTGGGTGGTGGACGGCGCCAAGGGGGGGGGGGGAGGGGGTGCGGGAAAGAGCCTCTTTTCTATGATCAAACAAATGTAAGCCTGGAGGAGATAGCGTAAAGCGTTGAATTACCGGCTGGGCTATTTCAAAAATTCCTTATCTTACCTAACCGTACCTATAAACTGCTAAATGCTGGAGCTTACCATTTACACGGAATTTGTTCGCAAAATCGTTGAACGGTGATTGTGCCTGCCCGGAGTATGGAACGCTGTTCCCAGGCACGTGTATGGTAGCGACATCTATATTGTTAGCTCACCAAGTATGGGTAACCGGACAAAAGATCGTAAAGCAGAAGATCGTATGGCAGAAGATCGTAGGCAGTTGATCGTATGCAAAATATCGTAATGGATAAAGATCGTACGACATAATGCTCGTATGGACAAAAGATCGTATTCGCTAAAGATCGTCAAGGAAAATGATCGTATGTCAAAAAGTCGTAATGGATAAAGATCGTACGACATAATGATCGTATGGACAAAAGATCGTATTCGCTAAAGATCGTCAAGGAAAATGATCGTATGCCAAAAAGTCGTAATGGATAAAGACCGTACGACATAATGCTCGTATGGACAAAAGATCGTATTCGCTAAAGATCGTCAAGGAAAATGATCGTACGCCAAATGATCGTATGAGATGAAGATCGTACAGTCAATATGGTATTCACATGGCAGGCACCGTTCCGTGCCTCTATCCTCAGGATACTGAAATCCTTCTCCTCCACGCCGCAACCTCCCTCCGGGCTGGACAGGCAGCTTTATCTCATGCGGGCTGCTCCCTTGGAGCGGCACCGCTGCTCCCGAGGGAGCGCATCCCGTAGCCGGGTGCAGTGAGTGCCTTGGGGCTGGGTGGCCTGTCCTCTGGACGGGCTCAGCCCCGGCGGCTCACTAGGGTGCCTGCCCAGACCAATGTCTCCCCCTATATCCTATCATCCTCCCGGCTCTGAAATGGTCTCATTGGACCGAAAGGGCCTAACCCAACAAAACAAAACAAACAATCACATGGCACATGGTGCAGCCCAACTCCAGCGCATACAAAGCTTATCAATTTCTATGTTCGCTTAGTAAGTGGCCGTCGTAAGCTCGACCATACATTGATGTTATTTCAGAGCTTAGATGGCTCAATGACACCTACTGTTAACGCCAGACCCCTTGAAGTTGAGACCCTAATTTTTCGCGATTACTTTTAAATGCGTGAAGGAATTTCAACCAAGCTCAGGACATGGCCGTTTCAAGACAGGCCGAAACTTTTTCAATTTAGATATTTTATCGCCATTTCAATATTTCAGGCACTTGTCATTGACTCGTAATGTTAAATTTCGAGCAAGATTTTCATCCGGTGTGTAGAGGCTATCACCAGTCAGTATGTGATACGTTATGACGTCACAGCTAAGCCCCGCCTCTGTGGTCTTGGCCTGCGGCGGTTTCGGGCCGGCGCGCGGTCACTCTCGCTGTGGCGGGGAGCGGGGACGGGCGACGGTCGAGCGGTGCCGAAAGCCGGCGGAGTTGTGCGTAGCGTCTTGGCTGACAGTGCCCAGAGAGCGACATGATGACTAAGGAGTCATAAATGCTCAATGCGCATTGCTTCTACAATGCTGATATGTTCGCTGATATATTTTTTTTTATAAGCTGCAAATGACGGGCAGATGGCATATAACTGACATAAGGTTAGGAAATATTCACCTGTATTTAAAGCCTATGGCGTTGCAGATAATGCGATAATGGGATGTCGGATGTCACCAAGTAGCTGCCGATTTGTACATCGCTATGCAACCATCGAACAACGCAATAATAAGTTAATTGCCTGAGCTTCACATCATACGGCTCGCTCGTATTTCAAACAGATACCCTACATCGAAAATCGTATTTGTTAGGAATCGTTAACGTTTGTTCGAAGCACGACTGAGTAGTAGGTTGAGGAGTGATGGTCCTCTTGGTCCTATATACAAGAGTCAACAAGAGCCTAACATTTAATTGACCGTCTGCTGCAATTGACTCATAGCACGTGAAGCGTCAGCGAAATTCATAGTCCTTCACAGATGGCAGGGGTGTCGTTTGTACAGAGGTCGCTGATGGGCACGGGTCAATGCCGCAGTCGTGGGCGGAGCCTAATGTCATATGACGTAGAAAGCCTCTATCCAGGATGGAAAAACAGTTAACATTACGAGTCAATGACAAGTGCCTGAAATATTGAAATGGTGATAAAATATCTAAATTGTAAAAGTTTCGGCCTGTCTTGAAACGGCCATGTCCTGAGCTTAAGGTTGAAATTCCTTCACGCATTTAAAAGTAATCGCGAAAAATTAGGGTCTGAAGGGGTCTGGCGTTAACAGTAAAAGCAACGCGTTGTATATGTGCCGAATAAATGAATGTATGTGCTGCCGTTTTCATGTACAGGTCTCGCGGGTTTTAGCGGTAGGTTTTGCACCTAGAAAATTTAGTGTACTTCAGGCTATATCTTCGCCGTCTTAAGCTTTTAAGTATTGAAGATGCGATCGACTTGTTGGGTAACAAGCCGGCCATGATCGTGTAAAATGGCTTCATCGTAGATCGATTAGTTTCTGAGATATAACCGGAAATGTAAAAGTGCAAAACCTACCGCTTAATCTCGCGAGACCTGTACCTTTTTGAAGTGAATACAACTAAACCCATGTTCCTCCCCCCCCCCCTACCGCCTGGAAGGTTAAAATGTTGCTTAAGCGGCTGAAGTAAACGGCGTTAAAAATACTTTTTCCTTCGCACTGTTACATTTTCACGGAGAATCGTCATCGCTTTACGAGTCATCAACAGATGTTTATCGCGTTATCACTATCGAAGTCGCAATCCTCCTAGTTATAGGATCCTAGTTTCAATCCAATCCTAGTTATAGGAGTCATTGATCGAAGGCCAGTTAAAGATGTCAATTGTCCATTATTGGTAATAACCACAAACAACTTGTATGCGATCATTTCTTTTGACAAAATGCAAAATACAAGCCGTTCAAACGACAAACACCCGGCCAGTTTCCCCGATAGCCTGCCTGCATCCTAACGAAAGCTCAATGCCCGCGGCCCGCAGACCATATCATGCCACTCTGTTCACTCTGGCAGCTTCTAGTTCTCTGCTCATACTTCCAGCCGTTATATTGAAAAGACTTCTAAAAAGACTCCTAACGAAAGCTCAATGCCCGCGGCCCGCAGACCATATCATGCCACTCTGTTCGCTCTGGTAGCTTCTAGTTCTCTGCTCATACTTCCAGCCGTTATATTGAAAAGACTTCGCTTCGTTCGCTGCGCTCGCTCGCTCGTAACAACACTATTCTATACGATTATTTACTTTACGAACGTAACGTTACGATCTTTTGTCGAGCGATCTTTTACAACATATGATCTTTATCTTACGATCATTTTCCTACGATCTTTTTTGTACGATCCATTGCTTTACGATTTTTTGCTTACGATCCTTGGTCGTACGATCTTTTGCGACATACGATATTTATCTTACGATCATTTTCCTACGATCTTTTTCATACGATCAACTGCTTTACGATCTTTTGCTTACGATCTTTTTGTCGTACGATCTTTTACAACATACGATATTTATCTTACGATCATTTTCGTACGATCTTTTGCGTACGATCAATTGCTTTACGATCTTTTGCTTACGATCTTTTTACCGTACGATCTTTTACAACATACGATCTTTATCTTACGATCATTTTCGTACGATCTTTTTCCATACGATCTTTTGTCTTACGATCTTTTGTCACGTAATCCCAAGTATGAAAGGGAATCTGGCTGATGGGTTTGCTTGTTTCTTGCACGCGGTCCTTGTTACCATCACTCTGATTCCACGCAGATTTAGCACTACAGACTTTCCATAATCGAAAACACGGTTTGCCCGTCGGACGGGCAAAATTGCATTTTTATTAGGTTCTTCTTAAGTCCTAAACGTTTTGAAGGATAAACCAATAATATTATGAACGAATACAGCATCATCAGCTTCCGTTGGCTAAGCGCTGTTTTTCAGGCCCGCAAATTGCCTCGCTGGGTACCAAACATACCAACAAGCACCTAACAAGCGGCTTCCACCGGCTGATAATCCTCCAAACATTTTTCCTACCGTGACACCTCAATTGCGGAGCCCACAGCCTGTTTGCCTCTGACCGCACCGTCATTAGAGCGCGATTGCCCTCCAGTACAGTGCCGTGGCTGTGGGAAGCGGGAACCAGTTCGTCCCCCGGGACGGGACAGCAACTGGAGCGGCCCCAATAAAGCTGTGTGTGGCACACCTGACCACCTCACTCTCAGCCATGGCTCGAACGAACGCCATCCCGCTGATGACGTCGCTGATGACGCCGCTGATGACGCTGATGACCACGATGACGCTGCTGACGTCAGCAGCCGCGGCTCTCTACGGCTGGCAGCAGGCAGTGACCCTCTCCGGAGCGCACGTGCAGGCCACCACCGCACCGTCAAAGATCACCTGTGGGATCAAATGTGAGACAAGGGCCACAAACGACTGTACGGGCTTCAGCTATGAGTCAGAAAGCGGCAAGTGCCACTTGTTCTCTGGTGGCTGCCGCAGTCCGGTTGTCGATAATGCCCAACAAGGCACCTTTTTGAGTGCGCTGCACTTTTCAGGTAAGAATGCTCGGAGAGGGCTACCCGCGCCGTGGCAAGGGGGGGGGGGGTATTTGTGCCACCCACCCTTTGTTTTTTTTACGAATAGGTATCCGGCAAACTTGTCTTCTGTAATGGCCACATTTTTTGCACCGTGTGATATCTGGCATCTGCCTACATTTTCCCGCTACGTATGAATTGTCAGGCCATTCAACTGCAATCGCTATGACGAGCTACGTTTCAAAAGCCGCCCTTTGTGTTTTGCACCGTCAGTCTTAGCCCCTAAGGCTCTTAGAAAATCTTGAGAACGACTGATCATGAATCATGAAACATATGTATTTCCCGCACAGTTAAAAATTTCAGACCTCGCCACCTACGAATGTCATGTCAACGGTAAACGTCAGCTTACCTCAACTCGAGAAGAAGAACGTGTAAATGCCATTGTTACACTGACGAAGGATAAGTCAGTTGACGAAGAAAACTAAACTGCGCATCATTTGGGCGAGATTCCTAGGCACTCGTGTTCACTGTAGTGGCGTCCAAAGCCATGCAGGCAAGACCAGCGGTCGTGCTCTTGGTGACCCGACAATGTCCTTTTCAGACATATTTGGTGGATCGTGCGCCTGTCCGGCCGGCTTCAGCCGCTGTGCCGGACGTTGTCTGAAGCGACTGGATGTCACAGTCAACTACATTGAAGCGGAGAGCCAGTGCGCCGCGCTGGACGCCCACCTGGCCGTGCCCCGCTCCGACGAGGAGAACCAGTGCGCCATCAACGCCTCCCTTGATAGGCCAGTGTGGCTGGGCCTTACCGACGTCGTCACCGAGGGCCAGTTCGTCGGCGCCGACTGCTGCGTCGTTGTTCCCTCCAACAGTTCCCGCTGGGCTGATGGGCAGCCCAGTAACCGCAGAGGAGAGCAGCATTACGCCATTCTGTTTCCGAAAGAGATGGGATGAAGTCTCGGGGCTGGCATGACGGTTCAGTGTACGAAATGCTTCTGGCTCTGTGCGAACTGCGACACAACTACCGGCCACACTGTCGCTGAGACACAAGATGACTTAGACTTCGTCGGCCCATGGGAGGTTCAAGCACCCCCCCCCCCGCCCCCTCTCATTTTTCGCAGATAGCGTAGAAGAAGAGCTGTGTAGCGTCGTTTAATTTAGTCAGGATAAAAGTGACATAATTTGGCAGAATTTGAATAAAAACGTCTCATTGAAGATAGTACACGTGAAAAACGGCGATGCTTAAAGCCGCAAGAGATAGGAAACATACTCTATGGGACATTCCTTTGATACATCCTGAAAATTTCCAGTTCCCCACTGACATCAGGTCACGTCGGCTGGTCATGAACACGGGTCACATACAAACATCGTCAAGATAACAATGGAATAACCTTTATTTTGCTATAAGATCCAGAGTTTTGCATCGATTTCATTCAAACATGCAGGGTGTGCTAAGCCCACCGTCTTACTAAAAGCAATAATATGTACCTATTAACCCGCGCCCCGCTGGGGGAGGCAGAATCTGCCCCCCTCCCGTTTTTCGCCAATAACTTCTAAACGCGTTACGCCAGCGACGTCAAACTTTCAGTACCTTATTATACATCAATTTGACACGTTCCCTGAAAATTTGAGCGAAATCCGTCGGAAATTTTTTGAGAAATTGACGTTTTAGTGACGTCATGTTCGCCATTTTCGCCTCAAAAAACGGCAAAATTTCAAACGCCGCTAACATCTTCAATTTTTAAGGAATCAAGACGTAACAAAAAGGTTATACGTGATTCTACTTTGTCTATCGAATGGCTATCTCGTTTTTTTGAAAATTTTGGATTTTGGCCCCAATTTTTTTCTTAAAAAAACTGACTTTTTTGGAAAAATATTTATAAAATCCAAAATTTTGAGAGTATCGAATATATGTCAAAGAAGTGGTCTATGTGCACCTACATACCAATTTTTAGAAGAATCGGTTCAAAAATGTGGGAGTTATTCAAAATTTTATGACGTCACGACACACACAAATTTTGAAAAATGATTTTTTTGGAAGTTCTAGACCTCGTACGGAAACGAAAATAGCACCATTCGATTTGCCGTGAAAAACTGCATCAGATAGACACCTTTTCAGGCCTTAACAACCAACTTCAAAATTTGACCTCACTTGACCTGACCTTGACCTGACCTCGACCTGAAATTCATCCAGAGGTGGTCCATATCACTTATTGAGTGTGCCTATTGAATTCTATGAGTAAAATGACCCATAAAACATGTGTCGCACATGCTCTTTTCTATATTTTGTTTTTGGTGACCTGACCTTACCTGACCTGACCTTGACCTTGACCTTTGAATGACATTGTATGCAACGAATATTGTCTTGGTAGTCTAAGAACACGCTTTGGGTAATCAGTCTCAGTCCATTCTTCGGCAACTACGGTGCAAGGCCGATACTGTAGAAACTTGCATCTTGTACCCTTGACCTGACCTTGACCTGACCTCTGACCTACTTAAGCAAAAAATCTGGGCTCTTAAGATCCGTCTTGTTGAGAGCTTTCGATTGTCGTTTTCCCCGTCTTTCTACGACCATCGCGTCGGTTCGGAAGTTAGACAGGGGGGGGGGGGGCAGAATCTGCCCCCCCCCCCCCCAGCAGGGCGCGTATGGCTGAATAGCCCAGTGGGGCGCGGGTTAAGTTTTTTTTCGATACCCGGGATCATCTATACATGTAATGATGCTGAAAAATGTTTTTTTTTCAAATAGCTCTAATTCTGAAAACATTTCAGATATCCGCGGATATAAAGTGACATTTCGTGACCTCACCTGACCTGACCTTGACCTCGGATTAATACTTCTATGACTAAACTAAGATCATGTCACAAAATTGAAAATTGCCACTGCTATCAAAATATGCGCAATTTCTCTCTTAAAAATTTAACCCTCGCCCGTAAACGGCGATCTGCCACCTTCGCCCATGCAGGGGGGGGGGGGTTGGTGCGACCCCCCCCCCTTGGCGTTTGAAAACGGAGCGTCGTAGAGCTTAGCGGAAAAGACCAACGGATTGCTCTCGCCGAGATCTCGCGATTGGTGGTATATTTTTTGGTCCTAGGTCAACATTTGACCTACTTTTGACCGGTCAAAGGTCAAATTTTCGGAAAAATAGACTTTTTCAAATTTTCCGCGGCGATTGCGGCAAAACGGTGGGAGATATCGACTTGAAACCTTCACTATCGTGTTCCTTGATCAATTCTCTATCGTTTGGTATGTATTTCGTTTCCCTAGCTCTAAAAATGGCGCGTTGGGAGCGCCGGAAGTCGGCAAGGTCACAGTCGGCGGCAGAAATTCGAAAAATCAAAATTAAAATTTTTGAAATCTGATTGTATTTTTGGATTTGGGATGTCCATTTGCTCCCTATAGAAGCTAATATTGCTGCATATTCCCATTGAGGTGACAAGAATTAGCAAAATAGTGGTTCGGGCGCTTTTCAAAAATAGTACCGGACGCTGTTCCTCTTGTGACGTCATAGCTCCGTGACCTGACCTGACCCGGTCAAGTTTCTTATACCATATGATAGCCAATACTTGCCCCAACATGCATGGGAAGTTTCATCACGATCCATCAACCGATGTCCGTACCACCGGCAGGAAACCTCGGGCGTTGGCACTCAGTTTGTGAAAATCCGGCCGGAGGCTGTTCCCTTTGTGACGTCATAACTCCGTGACCTGACATGACCCGGTCAATTTTTTTTTATCAAAAGATGCGCAAGGTTTGCCCCATAAGGTACCCAAAATTTGGCAGCGCTACGCGCCGCCGTTTTTGCACTATTTTCGAAAAACCTCAGGGGGGGGGTGCACCAACCCCCCCCCCCCCTACATGGGCGAGGGTTAAAGAGGCATCGCAACTTGTGTCGATTGTTGTCTCGGCAACCTTTTGTGGTGTGACCTTGACCTTGATTCGATAAGTCAAGGTCTGAAGAATGTTTTGGGAAGGTCGCGTGGAGAGCTTTCAAACGCCGCCTCTGGGGACCTCGATATTGGTTCTTGAGATAACGGGAGTTTAAATCCGCCCCCCCCCCGCCCCTCAGCCTGACGTGTGCAATGTGCCTATAGGGGATCAGCCCAGGCGATGCTGAGTTAATTTTAGAGTACTTTGCATTAGCTTTTCCTCATGCATCAGCTTTTCTTCAAGTGTGTGTCAGCGTTTCCTTGTTCATGGTGTCGTTATTTGATTTGTGAAGCAATAAACTCGAGATCAATATATACGCCACCATCGAGATGAGCGAAGCTCTCGAGGCAGTGACTCCGAAAAGACACACATAGCCAGTGGCGCGGGAACCGGGGGGGCTAGGGGGGGCTGAGCCCCTCCAACTTTTCGGCTGGGGGGGGGGGGCTCGTAATGTATTTGAGCCCCCCCCAGCTGGAGGAATCGAAATCGGAAATCTACCAACACAATTTCATAGATTCATACATAGGCGCGGGAACCGGGGGAGAGGGCAGTGGGGGAAGCTTGCCCTCACAACTCTGGGGCCGTGGGGGCGGTGCCTCACAACTTTTCATGAGGCCAAGAACCGTTGGGGCAGCTTGTCCTCCCCAAATTAGGGGTTGTGAGTCACAAAGGAAGAAAGCATGTGAGTGAAAAATCTACCTATTTTACTGACTCGGCAACTCATTTGGCAGCTTAAAACCTTTATTCCAGGTTGCCAATACGGTAGTTTCTTCACTCAGCTGAGACGGAATACCTCACTTTTTTGCAAATATTTTCTTCTTTTTTTCGTTGAAAAGGCCAAGGTCTGAAAAATAAGTGGCCTAAAACCGATGAGAAAACTAGATTTGGGGGTACCCTAGGTTGATATCTATGATGGTTCAGCCCCCCCAGTCTGGAAGAAGTTCCCGCGCCACTGCACATAGCCTGCAGCTTTTCCACCTGACATCAGAGTTCATTACGTTTCCGTTACGGGGAATGAGCCAATATAGCACACGCACGGATATTACACCTTTCTACGACAAACAAAACAATACCTAATACCTTTTCCAACACCTTTTTCATAACGTTATCTCTGGCGCGGGCAAATAAGCGCCGCACTCCCGCACTGCCAGCCTAGCATCGTCTTGCCGGTCTTGCCTTTGAGGGCTCCCGGCTTCCCCGTTTCAATAGGGGAAGCCGGGAGGTGTGTTATGTGTGGCTACTGAAAGGGTTATGGACGTCTAGTGGCCAAGACGCTTCACATGCTAATTTCCCCGGTCGCACCGATATGATAAATGAGGGAGGGAAGGGGTCGGTCGACGGACGCGGAGGGGACGGACGCATTGAAAAAGCGGAGCGGGAGAGGCATTGAAAGAGAGAGAGAGAGAGAGAGAGAGAGAGAGAGAGAGAGAGAGAGAGAGAGAGAGAGAGAGAGAGAGAGAGAGAGAGAGAGAGAGAGAGAGAGAGAGAGAGAGAGAGAGGAGAGCACAGCCCGGCGGGAGGGTGCTCCAGACCGTGGGAAAGGGTGAAGACGGTGCACGTGTCGGCAGTAGCTGCTCATAATGGAACGATGAGCCAGGAAAGTATTGAATTCCAACTTATTTTCTCCTTTCTTCACGAGCAGTCCAGCCCACCCGTCCCGCTCCGAAGAGCCCGGCGGAGGAAACCAAAGAAATCAGGGACATTTGACAACTGTCCAGTATACCCATATACTAATATAGGTACTACTAATAATAAAAGTAGCTTGCGACATTCATATAAGTGTGGGAGCGATAGGTAGATGTGTGACATGAATCTCTCTAGTCTTCTGAAAATGAGAAAAGACAAGCATGTCTCTTTCATCCTTTTTTAATGCCTTGGTTACATGAGAGTATTTTTTCATCTGTTTTATTTCGTTATTTCATTAGGTTTGTTTCGTATTATTATTACATAGACGTATTGATATAAATGGGAAGGGCAATTGGAACGTGTTGTTTTTTATATTAAAATTGGCTGCACACGTGTTCCCAACACGTTCCCATTGCCTTTCCCATTTATAGGTTTGTTTCTTTTGTTTTTGCTTTCAGTGATGATGAAAAGAGGTGTTCTTTATTTTCGCGACTGCTACAGTTTCCGCGGGCAAGCCACTTTGTGTGCTCACTATTTATTACACGTGAGCTACAAACAACACATGCTAATCCCAGATCAGATTATTATCAGCAGATTTTCCGTCTCATCACAGTAGCTGCCCATACGACCGACACTTCCCACCAACATTTCAGCCACCCTTCCTTCCATTCCACCGCGGGACCAGGGTATATTCGTGGGACCGGACCGCCTCCCTCCCCTCCCCTCCCCAGTCGCATACCAGCGATTCCCGAGGGAGCGAAGGGTAGCGGGTGGCACGCGATAGCCCCAGTGAATGAGTGGTCCTCTGAGGATAGCGCTGACAATAGCAGGGGGAGGGGAAGGGGTTGGTTATATCGAAGTCAGGGCAGCTGAGCTCAGGATGAATGGGGGACATAATGGGATAGGAGTTAAGCCACCATGTTAAATGCAAAACGCGAGTTTATGTATATGTTGCGGGCCAAGTGCGAAGGCTAGTCCATTCGCGAATGGCCTAGTCCAAGTGCGATAACGCACTTGGACTAGGCCGCTTGCGAATGGACTAGTCCATGTGCGTTATTGCAGTTGGCCTAGGCCGTTTGCGAATGGACGGGCGTTTATGCTCCCAGTCCAAGTGCGAAGTCAGGCCAAGTGCGAAATATCCTTAACCCGCGCCCCGTAGGGCTACCGGCGAACCCTACCACCCGTAGGGGGGGGGGGGGCGTTTCGCCCCCCCCCCCAAGATCTCGGAAAGCTACCGGCCGATTTTCAAAATTCAAACGGCGTTCGATAGCCCCACCCGGGAACTACCTTGTGACCAAATTTAATTGGTCACAAGGTAGTTAAATGCAATGCAACACAACAGTTTTTCGAACACTCACCGCACCGCACTCACCACACACAAGCCGCACCGTCCCGGTACACCACACCAGAGCAGAATGAATCGAGCGCCACAAACTCGACCAAGGTCAGGTCGGGTCATCAGCGGGGAGCCCGGAGCACGGTACTAATGGTCTCCGCACACCACGCGACTCTCCGCTGTTCGAAGGTCACGGGGATATTTGACCTCCCCAGATCCAGATCGGTGGCCGAAGCCTGGCCAGCGGCAACACGTTGCTATAATTTCCGCGTTGTGCAAGGTTCAGCGGAAAGTCGCATCCCGAATGGACCAGGTGTGTGGAGACCTTAACCCAGAGTTGCGCCAGCTCGCAGATCTGCTCCGGAGAACAAACTAAACATATAGACGCAGTGGCGTCGCCACGGATTTTCGACTAGGGGATCTGGTCGGACGGTCAGTCAAAGTAATCCCCACCAAATACTGAAAACTCCTCGGATTTAGACAATTTTATTTTGAGAATGCACCAAAATCGTTTTTAAAATATTTTATTTTATTCTTGATCGATTTTCGTGGCCAAAAGTGTGTGTGTGGGGGAGGGGGGGGGGAGCGTCGGACTGGCATATTTTCAAGAATGTGTGGGGGGGGGGGGTCCGGACCCCTCCGACCCCCCCCCCCCCGTCGGCGACGCCCCTGCATCGACCAGCGGTCCCCCATTCATTCGGAATCGTACCCCAATCCGAGGATCCATGCTTCCGGCGGCTAAGTGCAACGCCACAAACCCGTCCGTTCGCAAACGGCCTAGGCCATTCGCGAATGGCCGGCCATTCGCAAACGGACTAGTCCGTTTGCAAACGGACCGCCATTCGCAAACGGCCTAGTCCATTCGCGAATGGACTAGTCCGTTCGCAAACGGACTAGCCTTCGCACTTGGCCCGTAACATATACACACTAGTCACACTACACACAGCTATAAATGTGACGAGGAAGATTGACGGTCTCATGGAAATATTTTTCCCAACTGATCGATATTGTTTGCTAGAATCGTTTTCTATTGTAGTAATACTAAATAAACGATGCAAACATAAAGGATAAAGAGTTAATAATAGTAAATAAGGGAAAAAGAGGCAGGAGAGTAACCAGCTGGATTTCCTATTTTCAATGCCTACACACAGCTTGACTTTTTGCCAAGATTGGTCCTCAGGATTGGCTTTAGTCGATCCAAACCACCAATTGACCGCTGCCGTCTCAATTGCATCCCAAACAATAATTAGCCCAAACAATAAGGTCCAAACCCAAAACGATAAGCGATTAGCCAGGCGGACAAACTTCGGCTGGCTGCATTAATCCTGGAGTGGGAGGATTTAAAGGAATTAAGGGTGTGGAAAGGGATCAAAAGGAACAGAGTCAGGGTTTCACTCAGCCAGCGTGCAGGCAAAGTGATGGCACCAAACCCTGATCGATTTGTGCTAAAAAAATGCCACATAACACCGAGCAAAACATTACCTACAAATCATTTTTTCAAGACTGCAGGCTAAGGAGAGATACATGTGTGAAAATTCTGGGAACCCTAACGTCGCCTATGATCCTTTGTGGTCGGGTATCATGTTCCGTTCTCTCCCCTCCTCATCCCCTCCCCTTGGTGATCGCTGGTATGCGATTTGGGGGGGGGGAGGGCAGTCGCCTGGAAATGGTCGGGACTCGGGAGAAAGGCCGAAGCTGAAGAGGTGGAGGGAAATGCCGGTCGTATGGGCAGCTATTGCGGCAGGACGAACACTGCTGATAAAAATCTGATGAGCTTGTTGGGAGTGGTTTTTAGGGAGGACAAGATTGTTGTTTGTGGAATGAAGCTGAAATATGACAAGTTTGGAGAATGGACATATTGGGGCAGGAGCTGGCCCCACCGGACTTTTTGTGACAGTTATGTAGTTGCTTGTGAAGAAAGTGAAATTGGAATTCAAGGTTTACCTTTCGCTCCGTTATGAGCAGCTACTGCCGACACGTGCACCGTCTTTCACCCTTTCCCACGGTCTGGGAGCACCCTCCGGCCGGACTCCTCTCCTCTCTCCCCCCTCTCTCCCCTCTGCCTTTTCAATACCTCCTGTCAGCCGACCGACCCTCATTTGTCATATCTGTGCGACCGGGGAAATTAGCATGTGAAGCGTCTTGGCCGCTAGACGCCCATAACCCTTTCAATAGCCACACATAACACGGCCCTCCCCATTGAAACCAAATTGAAACGGGGGACCCGCGCCGGATGGCTATTGGCTTCAAACAGCATCCGCTACCGCAGGGCTGTGGCGAGGGGCGAGCGTTTCTCAAGCGTCCTGTTAGGTTAAAAGGTGTTTGAAGAGGTATTAGCCGTTTACACGACGGCTATCTGGTACACATTTGACATTTGGTTTATATTTGATGCAGATTTGGTGCATATTTGGAACATATTTGGTCAAATTAGGTTTATTGCGTTTCTTAAAAGTTATTTATAGCTTGGGTGCACAATTGGTCAAGTTTGGTGCATTCGCCCGTCGCCAGGTAACTCGTTGTGAAACGGCTATCGTTAGCTTGGATCCTATGTCCTAAGCTATGTTGGATCCTAAGACCATCCCTCCCAGTGATGTCTCGTGGGTCGAGTGCCGGATCTACTCGAACCCGTTCTCACGCAACCGGGAGCCTGCAGCACTCTGATCTAGCTGAGCTACTGAGCTACTGATCATCTGACTGAGCTACAGAACAAACAAGTTATTGGGACTAACGGAAAATATATACACATTACAAATACAAGCATTGTGTTGACAGTTGGCCTAGGGCCCGTTTCAGCTTTGATTGCTTCGAAGTATTGTGTAAATTAGCACATACCTATTGACTCCGCTAGCTATGCTTTATTCTTTGGCAAACTGCAAATTGCCAATGGTTGTTCAGAAAGTCAGTTGTCAGTAGACCCGTAGCAAACATCTCATGTTTGATTTTGCAGCCTAACAAGTCATTTGTGATCTCAAGATTTGTACAGGAAATGAGAAATATACCTAGAAAAGTAGTAGCAGTTTGAATAGCACACTGGCATCCATTTTCAAAAACATTGGACAGGTCCCGGTCCCACTCGCAGCCATGTCCCGGCCGGGAGCGGTACTGCTGCTGCTCCTGGCGACGGCAGCGGCCGCGGTCCGGTACCGCTGGCTGGACCCGGCACCCGTTCATAGCCCTGCTCTTCAGACCATCTCGCTTCAATCAAATATTCAATGTGGGATGAAATGTGAAGAGGAATCTCTGAATCGATGTAATGCTTTCAGTTACAATCCAGCCGACGGCACGTGCCGTCTGTTCTCCGGTCGCTGCGGTGGATCGGCCGGTAACAGCTCTCAGCAGAATATCGGACATTACATGGCCCGCTCGATGTGCTCAGGTGAGATGATCCGACTATAACGTCGCAGCATATGCAAGTTAATAATTGCAATTTGTAACCATCGTTTGTGTCTGATGTTAATGAACGGCTTCGCAGATGCTCAATATCACGATGGGAAAGTGCAAAGTAATATCAGTTTTTCCTATTTCATCTCGAGCTGGCCGCCACTTCTTTTTGTCTTTGATGTTTGATCCCATCAACATTGCTTGGATAGAATTGACCTTAAAAAGTCATGTTTTTTATTGGCTATGTATTATGTAATTATACGATTAAAAGTAACATGTTTCAATTTTCAATGCATCAATTTTGCCTTGAAATAATTTACGGCCACTTATCGCCTTCTCTTACTACTTCAACCCCACAACTAACCGGACATTTTGGTGCCGTTTCGATACACAGACCCGAGTACCTGCGTTTGCCCGCCCGACTTCACTCTCTGCGCCGGCCTCTGCCTGAAGCGGCTGGACGAGGGGGGCGCAGTCAGCCACTCCGAGGCCGTCACAGCCTGCTCCGCGCTGGGCGCCCACCTGGCCGTGCCCCGCTCTCAGCAACAACACCAGTGCACCGTCGACCTCGCCACCGGCATCCAGGTGTGGCTTGGTATCACCAACACCGTGCTGGCCGGAAAGTACACGGGTTTCGACGGCTGCGGCGAGGTGCCCCCGGCGGAGCAGCACTGGGCTGTGGACGAGCCGAGTAACCCCGATACCCAGCCGCTAGTGGCACTCAGCACGGTGCTCGAAGGCGGGTGGAAGGTGGGCTGGCACGACCTCGATGACCGCTTCTCGGCCTGGCCACTCTGTCAGAGGCCGCTGAACTGATACGGAAAACTGGCCGGAAAACCGTCAGACCGTCTAAACGAGCGGAAAACCGTCAGACCGTCTAAACGACCGGAAAACCGTCCAACCGTTTGAACGGCCGGAAAACCGTCAGACCTCCTATACGGACGGTAAACCGGCAAACCTCCTATACGGTTGGACAACAGTCAGACCGTCTAGAAGACCGGAAAACCGTCAAACCGTCTAAACGGTTGTCTCACGGTCGTCAAGCGTCTAAACGCTCGTCTGATGGCCGTCCGACGGTTATCACCTATCACACTGCAATGACGAACACTCCATATATTGGAAGCGTGCACTGATCTAACGGCTCTTGATCTGAGTCCAGTTACACCAACAGAAAGATCACCGGCTTTTGTTTTTATTTCTGAAAGTCTCCGGCAGGTTAAACCAGCCACGCGACAAACTAGCCACTGATGCGACAAATGAGCAAATGGGCTGGCTGATATCAATTTCCACGTTAGCTGTTTTTTTTTTCACGTAGCTGTCGAAATTCGACGGCGGCCTTAGGTAAAAAACCGCAGCTAGTGATTTTGATTATGGCAAAGCTAGCATCTATCTGCAACGTCTTAGCACTATTCTATGTGTTGTGAAGTGCGAACAATAAATGTCTGGTCACTTTCAGTCGTTGTTGCTTGAGTCCTTTAGTAATTAGTGCTACCATGGTACTACTACGAACGGATGTGAACGAGCTGGAACTCACAGCAGTGCTATATTGTAAAATGAAAAGCAGCAATATTTGTAACAACTTTAGCTGGTGAATTGAAGTGTGCGAAAGGTATATGTCAGAAAACGGATTATGAAAAAGGCAAAAGAAAGTAATATGTAATCGAATTAAGAGATACTTATTTTGTTTCATGTGTTCTGCCTTGAGAATAAAAAAAAATATTTTTTATTAACAAGAGAATAATTAACAAAAGAAAATATTCACATTTTCTGTGTCAGGCTCGCAACCTACGACTACATGCTTGAGATTGTATGGTTAGCAGCTAGCAGCGTATCACACGTATTCGAGATTAAAGGGATTATCAGGGTTTAAAAATTGAAAGGAATCGGCATAAATTTCCAATCAATGAACTCCCCAGACTCTGCCGATTCTAAATATATGCATAAAATGTAAATCGGTACCAAAATTTGCGAGATATAGCCGTTTCAAAATTGACAAAATTGTACTTACTCACGCAAAACAAGTACTTGGGCGGCCAAGTTGGCCCATCACTAAAATGTAAACAAAGAGCAGCCTTGGGAAATTTCGCCAAGGCCGCCGCACCGCACTGTCGATTTCCACAAGACGGGCCTTGTCTGTTTTGTTTTTGTCTGCTGTTTTTAGGGCCTTGCAACAAGATTTCAGTGCTTGGCATTGAATTTGAATATGAACAAATTGAAGATTTGCTTTTCAATAAGACAGCAAGAGTTATCAACATTGCCAAAGTTATTATTTTGATTTGGGTGTGATTTGAATAGCTTGAGCTTGTTTGCTGATCATCAAATCTTGATTAATATCATTTAAATGTCAACAATTTTCAAGGGTAAATTTGAGTGTTTTATTTCAATAAATTGAAATGTAAGTGCATCAGGCACAAGAGCTAAGTTTCAATCTGATTATTTTGTCAAGAGTGGTCAATCTAATGTAACGTCTTGCGAGAAAGCTTACCTAAGTGACTGAAGAAAGCGCTACCTACAGTTTTTCAAGATCTATGTTGATCTGTTTTTTCGAACAACAGGTTGTACAACATGATGTTGTGACATGACCTCTGTGTCCTGTACGTCTCCCCTGCTGCTGCAGCAGAGCCCCGGCTTCAACTATAGTTTGTTATGGGTGGGCTCTCCGTGAACGTCTTGGTGCGTTTCTACATATTGCTGCTGTGAAAGGACGGTACATGAAAAAATATGTAACTTGTATGTTTTTTATTGCCCTGGTACCTACTTAATGTATATTTTTGTTGTTTATGAGTGATAAATGAATATATTTTGAGGAAAATTGAGGCATTTCAGTTTTAGTTTGTGGAACAGAACAGAAGAACCTGCTGAGTGCGGATCATGCTTCAATTGAGAGAATCATCCTCAGTTATCTACATATAGGCATGCTTTGTAAGCTCCTTGCATTTTGCCAGCTTCTACTTGCTAGTCAAAGTTGTAAGAAGGGTTAGGGAGAACAATTGGTACACATGCCACCATGTGCAATCACCAAACGAATGAACGTGAGGGCCAAGTCCTTCACACAGCATGGATGCTTATAGGTACTGCACTAATGTATAATGTTCATTATGTTCATATTAGCAACTCACCCAGGCAGCCTGCCTTGTGGTATTTCTGAGTTTAAGATTTTGTAAGACTCACACTAATCATAAGGTAAATTATATTGATATGTATCGATGAACAATGTGCAAAGGGGTCGCACGTGCCTGCTCAGTGCTCAGCCATGGATGCACGTGCCTTCTCAACAATGGGCGTGCTTGCAGACATCTCCATGGACGAACAATGTGCAAAGGGGGGGGGGGGGGCGTGCCTCCGCGGCCGCCTGTTGGCTCAGCCGCTGCTGCTGCTTGGCGCCGCTGAGCGCTGCCGGAGACGCCGCTCGCTGCCGGAGCTGCCGGAACAGTCACCGGAGCTGCCGCCCGCTGCCGGAGCTGCGGGAGCCGGGCCCGCCGCTCATCTGTCGGGACCGCCGACGGCAGCACGCCCGTCTGTCAGGGTCTGTCAGTGCCGGCAGTGGACGCGCGCGGGTGCGGGCCGGGTACGGACGCGCGCGGGTGCGCGCCAGGTACGGGTGCGCGCCGGCTATGGACGCGCGCGCGCTTGCGTGCCGACGATGCACGCTGGGCCGGCGGACCGGAAAAGCGCTAGAAATACCCTCAAGAGTGACTTTCCACAATATGAACAAAATATGTATCATTCGATCCCAAATTGATCAAAGCATACGATTCTGACGCCATTTTTGCCCTAAGGTCGAAATTGAGGTGGTCAGTTGTCACCAAACACAAGACTATTTAGACCCGCTAGTGGCCACCACATTTGCCGATTTTAATGCTCATCTTTAGTTGATATTTATTATTTGACCAGTTGTCGTTTTGAACGCAATTTTCTGTCAGACTAGTTCAGGGCACTGTTGTTCACTGTACCAACAACATTCTTACATATTGCATCGCTTGTCTGCAAGATAAGCTAGCTTTTTGCAAGCAGCTGCAAGACCATAATAAAAATCATATCTAAATTTTTAAATAGACTTTTATAAAAACGTTATTTCGAGCGGCTAAAAATGAACATCTTATACTAGCCTCTGATTACTCATCTTTCGTTCCATATAGGTGCTTTGCTGCTTTTCCCTGCTACTTTTCGAGATATGCGCCAGTGAACCACATGATGTAGGGGCAGTTGTCACCTCGCCGCTCTACTGACGGCCCGGCGCTCTTTAAAGCGCTGAAATTTATGAAAAACAAATGCTTATAATCTGAATAAAATATATGTCCCTGAGCTCCGAATTGATCAACGCACACAATGCTGTCAAAAATTTTGGGCCGAAGTCAATAATTAAGTCATTATAAACCCCCAAACACAAGTCAGAGATAATCAACAACAACTTGCTCTTTAGTTAGACTTTTTGAGAAATGTTATTTCGAGCCGCTAAAGATGAGCATGTCATGCAAACAACTAGTCAATTGTCTTCCATGCCCTATTGACGATTATTGCCTATTACTGCTACTTTTCGAGATATCGTCTGCTAAGCCACCTGATATAGCTGCTATGCCACCCTACCGCGGTAGGGTGGCACCCTACCCTACCGCGGTATGGTGGCATAGCAGCTATATCAGGTGGCTTAGCAGACGATATCTCGAAAAGTAGCAGTAATAGGCAATAATCGTCAATAGGGCATGGAAGACAATTGACTAGTTGTTTGCATGACATGCTCATCTTTAGCGGCTCGAAATAACATTTCTCAAAAAGTCTAACTAAAGAGCAAGTTGTTGTTGATTATCTCTGACTTGTGTTTGGGGGTTCATAATGACTTAATTATTGACTTTGGCCCAAAATTTTTGACAGCATTGTGTGCGTTGATCAATTCGGAGCTCAGGGACATATATTTTATTCAGATTATAAGCATTCGTTTTTCATAAATTTCAGCGCTTTAAAGAGCGCCGGGCCGTCAGTAGAGCGGCGAGGTGACAATTGCCCCTACATCATGTGGTTGACTGGCGCATACCTCGAAAAGTAGCAGGGAAAAGCAGCAAAGCACCTATATGGAACGAAAGATGAGTAATCAGAGGCTAGTATAAGATGTTCATTTTTAGCCGCTCGAAATAACGTTTTTATAAAAGTCTATTTAAAAATTTAGATATGATTTTTATTATGGTCTTGCAGCTGCTTGCAAAGAGCTAGCTTATCTTGCAGAAAAGCGATGCAATATGTAAGAATGTTGTTGGTACAGTGAACAACAGTGCCCTGAACTAGTCTGACAGAAAATTGCGTTCAAAACGACAACTGGTCAAATAATAAATATCAACTAAAGATGAGCATTAAAATCGGCAAATGTGGTGGCCACTAGCGGGTCTAAATAGTCTTGTGTTTGGTGACAACTGACCACCTCAATTTCGACCTTGGGGCAAAAATGGCATCAGAATCGTATGCTTTGAACAATTTGGGATCGAATGATACATATTTTGTTCATATTGTGGAAAGTCACTCTTGGGGGTATTTCTAGCGCTTTTCCGGTCCGCCGGCCCAGCGTGCGATGGGCGCGCGCGCGTGTATGCCGACCATGGCTGCCGCCCGCTGCCGGAGCTGCGGGAGCCGGGCCCGCCGCTCATCTGTCAGGACCGCCGACGGCAGCACGCCCGTCTGTCAGGGTCTGTCAGTGCCGGCAGTGGACGCGCGCGGGTGCGGGCCGGGTACGGACGCGCGCGGGTGCGCGCCGGTACGTGCCGGGTACGAACTCGCTTGGGTGCGCCCCGGCTGTGGACGCGCGCGGGTGCGCGCCGGGTACGGACGCGGCGTGCTCGCCGGGTAAGGACGCGGCGCGCGCTTGCGTGCCGACGATGGGCGCGCGCGCGTGCATGCCGGCCATGGCTGCGCGCGTGCGCCCCAGCCATGGACGCGCGCTAATGCGCGTCGGCGATGGGCACGCACGTGCCTGCTCGGCAATGGATGAGCGACGAGCGTGCCTCCTCGGAAATGAGTATACATGCAGACATTTCATGGATGAACGCTTTCAATATGTTCAATGTGTTGAGACGGATCTGAGTAAACTGGAGAGAAACTAGGATAGTTTTAGTCCTGCTCAACTAGTTCTGCCAATAAGTACAAACACCACCTTGCTGCCAACTGCTTACCAAATACCGCATCTGTTGTACCCTTGCATAATGCATATGTACATACAGAAAAAAATACAGTCTGTTGAAATCTGAAAACATACACTGCTGAGCACTGTGGATGAATCTGTATGAACCCTGTGGCTCAGCGAAACCTTCTGGCCCAGGTTATAATTGACAGTGAATTAGGAATCAATCCTTGCGAAGAGAAAATAGATCATTGTGCTTTAGATGAGCATAATGAAGAAGCGTTCCTGAAGTTGAGTTAGTGGCTTTCCATCATCCATGCCAGATGGCCAAAACACACCATTTCAATACTGTCCCAAAAATATATTTCAAAACACTTATTGCATGGCTATACGCACCAGCTTACTCAGTCACCACACTCAAACCAAGGCCATATAAGGGTAGTAGTATAGCAGGCGTCACACTTGTTTTTTTGCAACCATGAACGAACGAAGAGAGGCGCTGTAGGTTAGGTTTGGTTTGGTAAGGTTTGGTGAGAAAGCATCTCTGGGTATAGCGCATCTCCTTGGTTGCAAAAAGAAGTGTGACGCCTGCTTTATGACTACCCATATAAGTAGACTCAAACACAGTCTACTGATACAAACGTCACTGGTCTCAAGTCTGCGCTCAATGCACCAGATGTACACTACTCACAATATGTCAGGACTCAACGTCAGCCACCAATTTTCTACATCAAAATTCACATCAGGTTTTCAAAGTAACAATGTATGTGCCACTTCTGTACTTTGTGCTACAAACACAGAATAAATGATATCAGTCAGCAATGCATTGCTCATTGTCAGCCAAAGTCTGCAAAGTCAGTCCGCAGGCTTTGCAAGTAAGTGCAAAGTCTGCGGAAATCAGTTGCTTTACACACCACCAATATCATGCTGCAATGTGCTCAAAACATGCCTGCTGTGACCGCGCCCAGCCGGTCGGCGAGCCGGGCCGCGCCCGTCCGCCAGCCGCCCGCTGCGCCGGCCGGAGCGCCGCGGACTGGGTCGCGCCACGGTCACGCGGCTCGTGGTGCCCGCTCATTGGTGCGGGCACGTGGCGTGACCGAGCCGTGCCCGGTGATTGGTCGGTTGCGTATATGTGAGGGCATGTCGTGCGCTTGTGTGGGACGATGGGCAGTTGTCATCGGGACCTGATCAAATACACACGACTGTGGTCACAGCGGCTCTGCACTGGAGGGACGACGACATCACATGGCGCAGCCGACAGTAGAAGCCTTCGCCAGTCACCGCTGATACCCGCCTCTACACTGCATGGCCTACAACCTCCGCTCCAGCTGCAAAATGGACGGTAAGGAAGAGGAAGCTACTGCACCACCGTGGCTGACCAAGGTTCTGGAGGGACTTCAACAGCAGCAGCTCCTTCAGCTGCAGCATCTTCAGGAACAGCAGCAACATCAGCGAGAGGAAACTCAAAGTGAGTTCAACCTACTTCGTTCGGAGCTTCAAGAGCTACGCCGTCTTCAGTCAACCACGACGCCAGCATCTGAGGCAGCTAGTGGAGGAGCAACAGACGTCCTACCACTGACGTCCACCGCTGCTGCCGAGGGGAGTCCTGCACTGCCACGCAGATTGGACACGGCTCCCCCGGCGACAGCAGCGATCCCGCCGAGGCCACCAGCCACGTATGGCACTATAAGACCACCAGCAGTCACACCACCGAGTAAGCTGTCTGCCTCCATTAGCCTTCGCGACTTCCGGGCATGGAGGTCATCCTGGAACGACTATGCCAGGCTATGCCAGCTCGCCGCATTCAGCCGTGAAGACCAGCTGGCCTTCTTGCGCTCCTGCTTCACGGAAGACATGCGGGCGACATCACAACATGCTGTCGGGATCACAGAAGATACAGACACGGTCCAGTCTGCTCTGGACAAGATCGAGAAGCATCTCCGGCAGCAAAGGAACATCGCAATCGATCGAGTGAAGTTCGAAGAGAAGCAGCAGGAAGAAGATGAGCCGTTTGACGCCTTCCTGGTGTCAATCCGAGAGCTTGCCTCCGATGCTGAGCTATGCATCGAGTGCAAGGATCAGCGCCTCTCTACCCGCATCATGTCTGGTCTCCACAATCAAGAGACCCGACGCAAACTACTGGCCCTTCGCCCTTTCCCAGCGTTGGAGACAGTCATCGACATCTGCCGAGCTGAGGAAGCTGCTCAAGCAAACGACAAGATGCTTCAAGACGTCATGAGCAGGAGCTCCAGTGTCTTCAGCATCTCTCGTCAACGTGACCAGAGTCAGCGCAACCCCTCGCGTGACCGTGGAGAGTCAGCATGCGGACGCTGCGGCAACACCAGCCACCTGAGAGGAACATGTCCTGCAGCTAACCAGACCTGCTTCTTCTGTGGCATCACCGGACATTTTGCCACAGTATGCCGCAAGAAGCGCTCAACCCAACAGCAGCAGCCCGACACGGACACATCGTCAAGATCACGCAGCAGACAACGCCACCGGACCGAGCAAGTAGATGTCACTCCGGTGTTCGTCAGCAGCATTCATCGGGATCTGAAGGCGCCGAAGATCTCCGTCAAGATTGAAGATCTCCGAGGCACACTCCTCGGCTGCACCGAGGCCACACCTGACTCGGGAGCTGAAATCACAGTAATGAGCGCAGATACCGCGCGCAAGCTCGGCATGGAAGATGTGGCCCTCGACAGGCCGCCCTGCATCAACGTCACTGCAGCCAACGGACAGTCTATGGAATGCATCGGCACCTTCAAGGCCATCATCCATCTCAACGGGAGGGCAGCTGATGACACCGTCCACGTCTTCAAGGAATCGCGAGGCCTTCTCCTCGCGTGGTACACGGCTAAGAAGCTTGGCATCCTCCCGGACCACTATCCAGAGCCGGCTCCTCGTCAGCTCCAACAAGTGAACACCAGGTCGGCGATCGAGAAGCACGACGCTCAGCCAGTATCAATACTGAAGAACAAGAGCGTGCTCCTGCAGTCACAACAGCAGCGGATGCAGCAGCAGCAGTCACAGCAGCAGCAGCAACCACAGAAGCAGCAGCTACAGCAGCTCCGAAGTGATCTCCTCACCGAGTTTGCTGACGTCTTCACATCGAAAGACAACAGCGTGCCGCTGAAGCCGATGACCGGCCCTCCAATGGCCATCCACATCACCGAAGACGCCAAGCCCTTCGCAGTACGCGCATCTCGCCCGGTGCCGCACGCATGGCGGGACAACGTCAAGAAGCAGCTGGATGACATGGTTCGCCAAGGAATCATCACGCCACTGGGCGACGAGCCATCGGACTGGTGCCACCCTCTGGTTCTGGTCTCCAAAGCGGATGGTGGGGTCAGGATCTGCGTTGACCTCACCAAACTCAACAAACACGTGAAGAGACCTCTGCACCCACTCTCAACTCCAAGAGAAGCAGTCTCCAACATCAGTGTGAACGCAAAGATCTTCTCCACCCTAGATGCTAAATCAGGTTACTGGCAGCTACCTCTCCAAGAAAGCAGTCAGCACCTCACGACGTTTATCACACCGTGGGGACGCTTCCGGTTCCTGCGAGCTCCCATGGGTCTAGTCTCAACAGGAGACGAGTACGGCCGACGCGGAGACTTGGCGCTTCAAGGTCTCAACAATGTCGTCAAGGTGGTGGACGACATCCTGGTGCACGACGAGACGCTAGAAGACCACGCACAGCATCTCCGGGCCGTGCTCACTCGGTGTCGTCAACATGGTATCACCATCAACGAGAAGAAGTTCTGCTGTGCACAAGATGAAGTCGCCTACTGCGGCTTCAACCTGTCATCTGCCGGGAGACAGGTGGACCCGGGCAAGATCACGGCCATCACGGACTTCGCTACGCCAACAAACATCACCGAGCTCCGGTCGTTCATGGGCCTCGCCCAGCAGTTCAGCGACTTCTCGTCTGAGATATCATCTGCCGCTGACGCACTCAGAGGTCTGCTGAAGCCCAGCAACGCGTTCGTGTGGACTGCAGACCACCAGGAGGCCTTCAACAAGGTCAAGACTGCACTGTCATCACCGCCAGTGTTGGCACACTACGACCCACAGCTTCCAACGGTTCTTCAGACTGATGCTGCTCGGCTGAAAGGACTCGGGTACGCCCTACTTCAGCAGCATGGCGAACACTGGCGCCTCGTCCAGTGCGGATCACGATTCCTCTCCGATGCAGAATCTCGATACGCCATGGTGGAGCTAGAACTGCTGGCTGTGGTGTGGGCCCTGAGGAAGTGCCGGATCTTTCTTCAGGGTCTGCAGCACTTCAAAGTCATCACCGATCATCGACCTCTCATTCCGATCCTGAACGACTACACTCTGGACGCCGTCGAGAACCCGCGCCTTCAACGTCTGAAGGAGAAGACAGGCCTGTACAACTTCACTGCCATCTGGCAGAAGGGAAAGGAGCACGTCATTCCAGATGCGCTGTCCCGTGCCCCCGTCGAAGAACCGACTTCAGAAGACAGCCAACTCACACAGGCCGTTGAGTGTCACGTCTGTCAGACAGCCAGCATCACCATCAGCGAGGTGTCTTCTCAGGAGAAGCCGTCACATCTCTCGGATCCACGGCTGGAGGATCTGAGAAAAGCAGCTCAAGAGGACACTGTCTACCAGCAGCTTCTATCTGCAGTCACCAACGGCTTCCCCTCATCCAAAGAACAGCTTCCGCATCATTTACTTCCATACTGGAGTGTGCGACATGAGCTTTCCTCTCAAGATGATCTGATCCTGAAAGGGCGTCGAATCCTGATTCCATTCTCATCCCGAAAGGACACCATGAGAGCCCTCCACGATGCTCACCAAGGAATTGAGCGAACAAAACGACGAGCTCGCCAAACAGTCTGGTGGCCCGGCCTGAACAGCGACATCATCAACGTGGTCGGCAACTGCACCACCTGTCAAGAGCATCGGTCCAGCCTACCTCAGGAACCGATGGCTGTCGACCCGCCACCAACGAGGATCTTCGAAGACGTCTCTTCAGACCTCTTCTCCTATGCAGGAAGGTGCTACTTCGTCTACGTGGACAGATTATCCGGCTGGCCAGTCGTTCACCAGCTTCCACGAGGCGACACAACGAGCCACCAGATCATCAAGGCACTTCGAGACGCCTTCGTCAACCTCGGTGTACCAGTCAGGCTTCGTACAGATGGAGGGCCACAGTACAAGAGCCGAGAGATCGCCAGCTTCCTGAAACGCTGGGGAGTACACCACGTCGTCTCTACTCCGTACTACCCACAGTCAAACGGGCATGCGGAGTCGGCGGTGAAGGCTATGAAGCATCTCATCTCGAAGACGACGGTAAACGGCTCCCTGGATGACGACTTCCACCGAGGACTGCTGGAGTTCCGCAACACTCCACGAGCGGACGGACGTTCTCCAGCACAAGTGGTCTTCGGCCACCCCATCCGGTCATGCGTCCCTGCTCATCGCCGCAGCTTCGCCACCGAATGGCAAGAGCAGGCCGAAGAGTGCGACTACAGGGCGTCGCTCAATCTCCAGCGTGCCAAGCAGACGTACGACAGCTCGGCACATCCACTGAAGCCGCTGAAGGCTGGAGACCACGTCTGGCTTCAAGACCCGATCAGCAGGCGATGGGACAACCTCGGCACCATCGTGGGCGTTGGTTACCATCGCGACTACCTTATCAAGACTCCAAGTGGCAGAGTCTTCTGGAGGAACAGACGGTTTCTCCGCCCATCGCTGAAGACGCCCGACAACCCGGAGAAGAAGACGACTTCCTCGCCATCACCGAGCGCTGGGGTGCCGGCGCGGCAACGTGTCCGGTTCCAGCTACCGCCAACGTCAGATCTTCGACGGAGCCAACGTCCTAGAAGAGCACCGACCCGCCTGGGCTGGGAAGACTGCAGGACTGCTCAGCCAGCAGTCTCGAAGAGGGGGGAGATGCTGTGACCGCGCCCAGCCGGTCGGCGAGCCGGGCCGCGCCCGTCCGCCAGCCGCCCGCTGCGCCGGCCGGAGCGCCGCGGACTGGGTCGCGCCACGGTCACGCGGCTCGTGGTGCCCGCTCATTGGTGCGGGCACGTGGCGTGACCGAGCCGTGCCCGGTGATTGGTCGGTTGCGTATATGTGAGGGCATGTCGTGCGCTTGTGTGGGACGATGGGCAGTTGTCATCGGGACCTGATCAAATACACACGACTGTGGTCACAGCGGCTCTGCACTGGAGGGACGACGACATCACAATGCCTATACACCAACAATAAAGCACAACCATGAAGCACCACTGATAACACTTAACCTCAAAGCACACAACATGATAATTTATTTATTTTGAGTACCTACAGAAACAGAATGTCTCAAGGCCACTCGTGCTCACTCCGAAATCTGCCAGTCGCTCAGCCTTGAACATTGACATTATTTCATCTGAAATCTATTTTCTTCACTTGATCAAAGTTGATCTGCGTCATACATCTTACAACGGATGTCTCGAATTATTGGTAACGTTCAGCACTTAGCATTAAAAATGATAGGTAACTTTGATTCAACACTAGTTCCATCCAAGCTTCTTCATTGCTTGAGCTATATCACTTTCAAGTTTAATTACTTGAACTAAGACATGAATTACACTCGGGATGAGCTTAGTTTGAACGCACACAACACAATTTTTTAATTTGAATTATTTTGATAACCCACAGGATATCTAGAATGAGAAGCTGAGAAGAATGAGAAGAAGGTTGTGTTCGTTGTGTTACGGACCTATGCTATATTTCCCTATTTTGTCTTGGGAAAATATAATGGAGCACGTAATCCATTATATTTTCCCTAGATCCATTATATTTTCCCTAGATCCATTATATTTTCCCTAGAAATATTTAGAAAAGTCTCCGCTAGTGTAAACCCTATGGGCGTTTAGAGATGGACCACCAAGTACTCGCAAGTTTACGCGGCTGGCAGCCGCGAAAACTTTGGAGGCCCACCATTGGAAAATTAGGCAATTTTGAGACGAATGACTTTGGATTGGGGCTTCAGTCACCTTCTTCTACACGTTTCACTGAGTAAGTCCGAAATTTTGGAAAAAACCCTGATAATACCTTTAAAGGCGCAGGCTATGGAAATGTCTAGCCTATGTTCATATTGTTCAATGATGGTCTAATATCACCAACAGAAACACAATGTAAAATTGGCTGAACACAAGATAAAAGAACGTAGGAACGAACAGATACCCGGTCGACCGTAAACAAGGGTAAAATAAGGGGAGCGGAAAGGCATGCGTCGTTTAGTGATTCACACAATTGATAGAATTGTGTGATTGTATTTGTGATTGAAGAGTTATGTTTATTAGCTCAAAACATCGTTCCGATTTGCAGACTTTTTACGGTGTAGTCTTTAGGCTTGTTGTGGTAAGGTCAAAGACATATTGCTTGTAGCACAACATATAACACGTAATATCATATTAAAGGGACCCTCCCACCTTCAAAAAAGTTTCTGAATTGGCATGAAAGTGATGTCGCTGGGTTCAGAAAGAGCGAAAACGAATATCTACCAAATTTCACCGAAAAATATTCACCGGTTTTCAAGATATTAGACTTTTACTTTTGTTTACTTTTTTGGGATCTCCGCTGTTTCTAGCGACTTAATTTTAGAAGTGCGGCGTTTGCGGCAGATGTTGCGCGCAAATAGCATATACCACCGCGTGCTACAAAACGTTTTAGTCAAACATTTAAAATTCGTTAGATATTTGCGCTGACGTCACACATTCAGAGGGGTATTCCTAAGCATTAGCCCCTCTGAATCAAAATGCTGCAATTTTGAAATTCAATATTTCCGATTTAAGGCATTTCTCGATGTTGTGAGTGCCGAAACCGGTAATTGTGAGCCAGGGACCCCATTTTGGCTATCTCAACTCAAATCTAATGTTAAGGTGGGAGGGTCCCTTTAAGACGGTAGCAATAGTTATGGCCACGGTAAATGTTTTCAGTCTATGATATCTACTATAGGTATAGTGCTATCATATTAGGTTCCATGTGTCTCTTAGTAGCTGTCAGCTAGGGTTGCACTAATTGCTTAATGCTTATAAGCCTGCTTTGTCATATTATCGGAGTATCAATGATTAAAACACTGAAATACATTTGTAGCCGCCGACGACCTCAGGGCCCCGGATCTCGCGCCGACCGGTAGAGAAACGCGCTAGCTCCGCCTGTGCTGACCATATATTGCCCGAAGCACAGCAACAGAACGGAACAGAACGTAGCGGTTTCTGGAATCGAAACAAAGGAAACATAATATATGACCGAATGAACACCAACCAAACGAATACGCAGACACAACAAAGCAAAGAAAACAAAATCGGCAAACAATCTCACCAACATGAACTAATTTCCGAGGCCAAAATCGCTCACTCACCTACACGGTGCGCCCTTGCACTCCAAACGTCGAACGGCTGAACCAAGCCAAACACGACCAAACCCATCAGATACGCGGCACGCTAACGCCGCCACGACAGGCCAACCAAGAATGGGCGCTGCCCCGCCGGCCGCCCCTCCTCTGACCCGGAAGGTGACGTGGCAGGTCAGCCGGCGCCGGGTCACGTGACCGTAGAGGTCACTGGTCAGTACATCGAACAAAATCCAAATAACTTATGTCCGCGGAACACAATACAAAACTAAATTACAAACCGATACCTAAAATAAACCAAAAGAAACAAGGCACCAAACCAAAAAATAAACATATCAATAAATCGATAGCAAATGGACAACCGAAAATCACACCGCCATCTGTCAAACGCCCAGACAACTAAAAGTTAGCATCGTTCGGCGACAACGGCGCCAACACTGCCCCCGCTCAACCTACAGGGTTGAGAACACGTAACACTCATCACTTAACACTAAACACCGAATAAAACACTTAACCATCACCGCGCCGCGACAACACTCGGTAACTCAGGTCTGAGCCGCAGTCGGCTCCAGACGATCGCAGCCTAGCTCAGGCTCCGGTCAGCAGTCGGCAGCAGGACTATCAGCTTATGCACCGGCCGCGTCAAAACCGTGCCACCAGTTCTCAGGGACACCTTTCTCACCAAACCGTCCTTGCTCGGAAACGTCTGCGTCACCTTGCCCATGCGCCAATGACCTCTCGGCACATCCTCATCTATCAGTAACACGACGTCTCCTTGCTCTACGTTCCTAGACTTAGATACCCACCTCTGCCGCCGCTGTAAGGTCGGCAAGTACTCGCGCCTCCATCTGAGCCAAAACTGGTCAGCGAGGTACTGGACCCTTCTCCACTGCTTAGCGGAGAACTGCTCGTCAGTAAACCTACCTGGTATGCCTTCACCGCCGCCTCGTAAGAGCAGCAGGTGATTGGGCGTGAGCGGCTTAAGGTTCCCGTTGTCATCGGAAACGTGTGTCAGCGGTCTACTGTTAAGCACTGACTCAATCTCACAGAACAGTGTGCTCAGTCCCTCGTCGTCAAGTCTCTGAGTCGGCATAGACCTCCAAACCTTCCTAAACGTTCGGATACATCGCTCCCAGCATCCCCCAAAGTGAGACGCAGCAGATGGATTGAAGATCCACTCAATCCCTTTGGACAGAGCGAACTGCTTCAGCATACTTACATCTAACCTCTCAAGCTCAGCCCGTAGCTCATTGTTGGCCCCCACCATGTTCGTGCCCAAATCGCTCCTTATCCTAAGAATCGGCCCTCTACGCGCTACAATGCGGCGAATCGCATTGATCAGTGAGTCTGTCTCTAACGACTGGAGAACCTCAACATGAACGGCTCTGGTGACCAGACAGGTGCACATAAGACCATAGCGCTTGATCTCATGGCGACCCCTTTTCACCATCACTGGTCCGAACACATCTAAACCTACCGACGTGAAAGCTGGCGTGTCCGGCGTCACCCGGTCCTCTGGCAAATCTGACATCATCTGCTGCTCTGGGGCTGCGTTAACCTTCCTACAGGTCACGCAGGATCGCACTAAGCTACTGACCAGAGGTCCCACCCCCACTATCCAAAATCTCTCTCGGATCTTACTCAGCGTGTGCTCACGACCCTGATGCCCCACTGACACGTGAGCGTCACGCATTACCAGTCTTGTCACATGATGGTTCCTCGGAAGGAGCAGAAGGAGCACAGTACACCTGGCGTTGCTCTCAACTAGAGGTGGCAAAATGTGGACCCGAGGACCCGGTCCAAAGAACCAGCCTGGACCCATATGGGTTCAGACCGGTTCCTGGAAATTTTCTGACGGGTCCAACCGGGTCCTGCCATAAACTATATACGTCTTGCACACTACACATTATTGCAAAATATGAAGCGAATGTTAATGTTTCTTTGCACACAGTAGCTCATAAGTATTCCCAGTAGGAAAGAGGCTGTTTTACATGTTGCAACTGATGATTCCTACAAGAAGTTTGTATTAATTGACTTTTGGGGAACGGGTCCAACTGGTTCCGGTTCCAACTAAGACCGGGTCCGACTGGTTCCAGAAATGTCCAGCCGGGTCCGGTTCGAGTCTGGTTCCCAAAATTTTCATCTTTTGCCACCTCTACTCTCAACTGGGCAGCGGCTCAACCTACCCCCTACGACTAACAGTCCGTCCTTCAGCGTCACGTTCAGCCCCTTGAGGGAGCTCGACTTCACATTTATCGTGCCTTCACGATCATAAAACTCGGGGAAACTGGTCTCCTGAACATACCTGAGAATGTTCAGCTCAGCAGACCTTAGATCGTCCACGCTCGGAGACGTCTCCAACCAGTGGCGCAGCCAGGATTTCGTTTCGGGGGGGGTCATCACCTCCAAAGCGGGCCCCCTAGTGTGCGGGCCCCCACCCATTTTTCAGAATCTTTCCATATTTCATACGCATTCTGCTGAGCGGGCCCCCTTTACCTGCATGATAACCCTGAGCGAGTTTGAATCGGAAAATTTTGATAGAACAATAGCTCGGTAATCACCCGGTGTTCAATTTCTACGCGAATTGACCATGGCAGAAATATGTTACTATGAGGTATGAATACGTATCTTTCGAGGCCGAAATGTGCCCTTTCCGCAAAATGCATAGCATATATGCAAACGGAGCTGTTGCCTGCTTCTATTGGACAAGATTTAAGTAGTTCCATGTGCCTGCCCTAAGTCATCTATTGGCTGCTGTAGAAGATTGTGCCTTTAATCTTCTTCATTACGTGAATTCGCTCACAAGAGGTTTTAACCCTCGCCAGCACAGGGCGAGCGGATGATGCAACCCCCTAAGGGTTTTCGCGAATAACTCGCGTAAAAAGCGGCCGATCGCGACAACACTTTCAGTACCCTCGCGTTGATCAGTTTTACACCTACCCTAGAAATTGCATGACCCTGACTCAAATGACCTTTGACCTGTGACCTACTTTCCGAGACCATGTTTGGGCAGAATCGCGATTCGGCGTATGCCGGCTCGCATTAGCCGCGCGTTTGCAGTCTTTTCGTGGTTTCAAGCGTTCAAACATGTGAGTTGATGCTGCTCCCATGCATTAGGTTGGGTGTCAAGGTCACCTGAAGGTCAGGTCAGGTCATTGACCTTTGATGACCTCGGTACTTTTTCGAATTATACATGTTTCTAGTCTAGTTTTATGAGCTGAATCCGAATTTAGCAACCATTTGAACATTCACGAAATAGTTTTGGTGCCTTCGTAACATGTTACGAAGCTGCTAGAGGCGGCTGACACGTAGGTACTACAAATACCCGGCAGGACCCCTACTGGTTGACCTGACCTGACCTGACCCGACCTGACCTAAATGCATAAAGACATCATCTGTGGTCAAAACTAACATGATAACTATTCGTGATCAGCACACCGAAAACCATATAGCAGCCACACTTAACGACGTTCTAACAGGTCCCGATTTTCCCGATTTTTGGGTCCTTGACCTGACCTGGAAGGTCAACCAATGACCAAGAACCTTAAAATTGAGTATCATCGGCTTACTCTCGTCACGGGCAACACGTTCGTTTTTTCCGCGAAGCTCTAGCTCGATCATGGGCCAAACGCGGGGGGGGGGGTCGTACCACCCTTCCCCTTGTGCCGTTGAAGGACGCAAAATGGCTGGAATGGCCTGTGCCGGCGAGGGTTAACGCGCTCATATGGGACATGTATTGCCTCGGGCCGGATTTGTTGTGGTGTGGTGATGTGGTGACATAGATTCTGTCTGCTATCGAGGTCCCGGCATGGTGTTACTTAGTGCGGGATACAGGCCAGACCGTTGCGCCTAGTGCGCTGAAATTTGCGCGATTTATAGATCAAGGATGGGCAACGTGCCTCCGAGGGTCTCACTCTCAGCTCGATCGGATCGACAGCGAGCACATGGCGTGGCTTAAAAAGTGCAAATTCGCTTCATAGACTTTACAATACATGTTTAAATCGGCTTGCAAAATCGTGCGAAAATAGCTAAATTTGCCCGATACTGGCCCGGTCCCCGTGCAGTATCTCGGTAACCGTCGGCCCGATCGGCATGGGGAACACAGTATCGTGTAGAGAATCGAACGGGCTATCGAATGGTGTGCGGTGCAGGGATGGCACGCGCCACGTGCACCCGTGAGGGCACTTTTTTAGAAATTTTGTCCGAATGGATGAATGGGTGGCTATGGGCCCGGGTGCCCCGCTAAGCAGTGCTTGTTGCGAATAACACCACGGACCCACCACCCCACCTTGCCCGCGCCCGGTTCACCGGTGATAATTTGGATCGAAAGTTTAACGTGCCGCAGGTAGATATAGCATTAAGTCCCAAATCTGTCCGAAACGTCAATTTTCCAGCATAAGTGGGGCCCGGGCCCTATCCACACGGGGCCCCGGGCCACGTCCACCTGGGGCTCCGGGCCCCGTACAACCGGGATTCCTGGCCCCGTCCACCAGGGGGCCCGGGTCCCATCAATCCGGGGGCCCGGGGGCCACCCGGGGGTCCGGGCCCCGTCCACCCGGGGTCCGGGGCCCGTTCTCCCGGGGGCCCGGGCCCGTTCTCCTGGGGGCCCGGACCCATCCACCCCGGGGGTCCGGGCCCGTTCTCCCAGGGACCCGAGCCAGTTCTCCCGGGGGCCCGGGCCCCATCCAACCGGGGGTCCGGGCCCCGTCCACCCGGGGCCCGTTCTCCCGGGGCCCGGACCCATCCACGGGGGGCCCGGGCCCCATCCACCCAGGGGGCCCGGGCCCGTTCTCCCAGGGGCCCAGGCCAGTTCTCTCGTCCGGTTAGATTAGGACCTCTCTCCTCCCCTCTCTCTCTCTCCCTCCTCTCTCTCTCTCTCTCTCTCTCTCTCTCTCTCTCTCTCTCTCTCTCTCTCTCTCGAGCGGGCCCCTGACAGATATTTCGGGGGGGTCAGCTGACCCTCTGACCCCCCCCCCCCCTGGCTGCGCCACTGTCTCCAACCCCACTCCCCGAGCGCGCAGACCCCGATCGCGGATCACGATCGGGGAAAAAATCGGGTACCAATCTCTGCGTCTCATAACGGCGCACACGCTCGTTTTTTCCGCGACGCGCTAGCTCCACCAGGGGCGAAACGGCGAGGGGGGTCGTACCCGCCCCCCCCCCCCCCTCGGCCGGCGCGTATGTAGAAAACCAATAGGTCCGGCGAGGGTTAAAAGTATGTACAGGCTAAGGAGACACATGTGTGAAAGTTCAGGGAACCCTAACGCCGACTATGATCCTTTGTGGTTGGGTTATGGGTATCATGTGCCGTCCTCTTCCCTCCTCCCTCCCCTTGGTGATCGCTGGTATGCGAGCGAGGGAGGAGGGCAGTCGCCTGGAAATGGTCGGGACTCGGGAGAAAGGCCGAAGCTGAAGAGGTGGAGGGAAATGCCGGTCGTACGGGCAGCTATTGCGGCAGGACGAACAATCTGCTGATAAAAATCTGATGAATGAGCTTGTGGGAGTGGTTTTGAGATAGGACAGATTGTTTGTGGAATGAAGCTGAAATACGACAAGTTTGGAAAATGGACATATTGGGGCAGGAGCTGGCCCCACCGGACTTTTTGTGACAGTTGCTTGTGAAGAAAGTGAAATTGGAATTCAAGGTTCCTATCTACCTTTCGCTCCGTTATGAGCAGCTACTGACGACACGTGCACCGTCTTCACCCTTCCCCACGGTCTGGGAGCACCCTCCCGCCGGACTCCTCTCCTCTCTCTCCCTCTCTCTCGCTCCCCTCTGCCCTTTCAATACCTCCTGTCAGCCGAGTGCCGACCCTCATTTATCATATCGGTGCGACAGGGGAATTAGCATGTAAAGCGTCTTGGCCGCTAGACGCCCATAACCCTTCCAATAGCCACACATAACACGGCTCTCCCCGTCCCCATTGAAACCAAATTGAAACGGGGACCCGCGCCGGATAGCTTCAAACCGCATCCGCTACCGCAGGGCTGTGGCGAGGGGCGAGCGTTTCTCAAGCGTACTGTTAGGTTACAAAAGGTGTTTGAAGAGGTATTATATAGCCGTTTTCATCGAGAGTACATGAACCTCCAGGCTCCACGAATCAAACTATTAAAACAGTTACATTTAAGGCGCCTTAAAATGTAACTGTAAAATGTAACTTACGCCTTAAATGTAACTGTTTTAATAGTTTGATTCGTGGAGCCTGGAGGTTCATGTACTCTCGATACAATACTTGTCCATTTATAACTACAGCCGTTTTCATGACGGCTATCTCGTACACATTTGTTCACATTTGAATTTTGATGTGGATTTGGTGCAGATTTGATTTGGTCGAATTAGGTTCATTGTGTTTCTTAACCCGCGCCCCACTGGGGTCTGTGTATAACACGCCCTACTGGGGGGGGGGGGGGGGGCTATTCATAGCCCCCCCTCCTAACTCCGAAACTACTGGGCCGATCGTCAAAATTCAAACGGCGTCTGATAGCCCCGGAAAAACTGTCGAGCGAAACCTAATTTCATTGACCTTGAGGTCACCGATGACGTCACAGGTCAGGTCAAAGTAAAAATTATTAGCACTTTGGCTTGTTCACATTTTGGGCTCTGGCCGCCGTCTTACCAGCCAGATCAGGCTCATTTTTGGTTTCCACACTCGTGAACAGATGCTCTAGATACCTTGAGGGTACCAAACTTGTACCTTGATTTTCAGGTCAGGGTCAGGTCATCACAGGTCACGAAAATATTATATCATGCGTCGGTCACGTGACACATGTTTTATGGTCCATTTAGGCCATAGATTTCGAATTTGATGTCGTCTGTGTCATTCGAGGTCATTTGAGTCGAATTTAGCTTAGGTCAGGTCACTTTCAGGTGAAAAAAGGTCAAATTTTGAAGTTAAAATTTTTCAACAAAAAAGGTGTCTATTGGATGCAGTTTGAGCTCAGAAACACGATGGTGCCATTTATATTGGTGTACGATGTGAAATACGTACTGAAAAATTGATTTGAAAAATTGATAACTGTGAATTTTTTGCAATAATGCGTATAACTTGGCCATTTTTGAAGATATTTAGCTAAAACTTGCTAGAGTTAGTCATAATAATGCGTTCTGTCACATATATTCCGTTTTTTTTCCAAAAGCCAAAAAGTTTTTGAAAAAAAATATAAAAATATAAAATTTGAATATTATTATATAAAATTTTCGAAATTTTCAAAAATTTGAAAATCCCAGATAGCAGTTTGATAGCGCGGTCAATTTTGAGTCCTTTCATGCAAAGAAATTGGATCTAGCTTAAAAACTGAGCTCTTGGGAACGATTGCCGTGGTTCAATGTTTTGCGTCGAAATCGGACGAACGTGACGTCACTCTGACATCATTTCCGGCCGACCTATGGTAGCTACGAAGTTCAAATTTTGACACAAGATGTCAAAATGATGCAGCCGAAGGTACTGAAAGTTTGGCGTCGATCCGTCAAGCGGTTTGGAAGTTATCGCAGAAAAACGGGAGGGGGGCTATAAATAGCCCCCCCCAGTGGGGCGCGGGTTAAAAGCTATTTATAGCTTGGGTGCACAATTGGTCAAGTTTGGTGCATTCGCCAGATAACTCGTCGTGAAACGGCTATTGTAACTTGGATCCTACATAAGTCCTAACCCTAAGACCATCCCTCCCAGTGATGTCTCCTGGATCGAGTTCCGGATCTACTCGAGCCCGTTCTCTGACGACCGGGAGCCCGACACTCTGATCTATCTGAGTTACTGAGCTACTGATCATCTGACTAAGCTATGGGACAAACAAGTTATTGGGACTTATGCAAAATATGTACTTCATATTTTGTACTACATATTTTTTTGTACTACATAATACACATTACAGATGCGAGTATTGTGTTGACTGTTGGCCCAGGGTCCGTTTCCACTTTGATTGCTTCGAAATATTGTGTAAATTGGCACATATTGACTCCGCTAGTTATGCTTTATTCTTTGGCAAACTTCAAATTGCCAATGGTTGTTCAGAATGTCATTTGTCAGTACACTCGTAGCAGACATCTCATGTTTGATTTTGCAGTCATTTGTGATCTCAAGATTTGTACAGGAAATGAGAAATATACATAGTAAATTAGTATAAGTTTGAATAGCATACTGGCATCCATTTTCAAAAACATCGCAAAGGTCCCAGCTTGGCACCTGGCCCCACTCGCAGCCATGGCCCGGCCGGGAGCGGTACTGCTGCTGCTCCTGGTGACGGCAGCGGCCGCGGTCCGGTACCGCTGGCTGGACCCGGCACCCGTTCATAGCCCAGCTCTTCGGGCCGTCTCAGTTCAATCAAATATTCAATGTGGGATGAAATGTGAAGAGGAATCTCTGAATCGATGTAATGCTTTCAGCTACAATCCAGCCGACGGCACGTGCCGTCTGTTCTCCGGTCGCTGCGGTGGATCGGCCGGTAACAGTTCTCAGCAGAATATCGGACATTACATGGCCCGCTCGATGTGTTCAGGTGAGATGATCCGACTAGAACGTCGCAGCATTTGCAGGTTAATAATTGTAATTTTTAATCATCATGTGTGTCTGATGCTAATGAACGGCTCCGCAGATGCTCAGTATCACGATGGGACAGAGCAAAGTGATATCGGTTTTTCCTATTTCATCTCGAGCTGGCCGTCACTTCTTAATTTGTCTTTGACTATTTATCCCATCAACATGGTTTGGGAATAATTGGCCTTGTTTTTATTGGCTATGTTATTATGCGATTAAAAGTAACAACTGGTGGTGACCCATGCATAGGCGGCGGAACGATTTGAGACAAGGGGTACCCCCTTGTCTCAAACTCAAGGGCATCACCTTTGTCTCAAGGGCACCAGCTCAAGGAGCCAAACCTAGGGTACCCCCAAATCCTGTTTTCTCATCGGATTTAGGCCACTTATTTTTCGTCACAGCCCTGGCACGATGATTTTTTTTCTTTTCTTTTTTACTAAACGAAAATGGCAGTTCACCCCCGTATGTGTGGTTGACTTTAAGCTGATCCTTAAGTACCTATGTGTTTGTCTCTTCCTCATTGTCGTTTGATAAATTCCATTTATCCTATATGTATCAAATTCCCAAGAAGCCATCGCAGTACCTACTAATCAGTGGCGAATCCCAGGGGGGAGGTCACATGGGTCATAACTTTGGGCCTGGGGTCACCACATGCCTGCCAGGAGCACCACATGCCTGACAGCCGACAGGGGCACCACAGGCCCGCCAGGGGTACCACAGGCCTAGCAGGGGCACTACTAGGCCGATGGCCAGGAGCACCATCGGCCTAGGAAAAGCACTACAGGTCTTCCAGGGGCACCACAGACCTGCCAGGGGCACCACCAGAGGCCTGCCAGGGGCACTATCGGCTTCGCAGGGAAACCACCGGCCTCGCAAGGGCACCATGGGCCTGTCAAGGGCACCACAAGCCTGTCGTTGGCACTTTAGGATTGTCAGAGGCACCAGTCACCACAAACCTGTCAAGGGCACCTGCGTTCTAACAGGGGCGCCACAGGCTCGCCAAGGGCACCACAGACCTGCCAAGGCCCAGGGTCACCACAGGTCTAGCAAGGACACCACAGGCCTGTCAGGGGCACCACGGGCCTGTCAGGGTCCATGGGCACCTAAGTCATGTTAGGGCCCACCGTAGGCTTGTCAGGGGGCAGGGTAGGTAGGTACCACAGTCTTTCCAGGGGCACCAGCGGCCTAGCAGGGGCACCAGCCAATAGCCATCACATGACTAACCAAAAATAAAGAAAAAAAAACTGAAAATAGGGCACCACCAAAATAAAGTGGCCGAAATCCGTTGAGGTTTTAATTTTGGGTATAGGTAGGGGCACCACTTCGATTCATGACCCTCCCCTTGGAGTTTTTCCGAATCCGCCCCTGGTACTAATACATCAAATGTAAGGGGGGCACCTTGCTATTGGTGCCCCCTTGCAGAATTCAGGGGGGAACGGTGCCCCGGTGCCCCCCGTTCTGCCGCCTATGGTAACCTGCAAACACAAAAGTAACATGTTTCAATTTTCAATGCATCAATTTTGCCCTCAAATAATTTACGGCCACTTAGCGCCCTGAGCAGTCAGCCTTCTCTTACGACTTACCTCAACCCCACACAAACTAACGGAATATTTTGTTGCCGCTTCGATACACAGACCCCAGCAGCTGCGTTTGCCCGCCCGACTTCACGCTCTGCGCCGGCCTCTGCACTGTAAAAAAAACTTACAAGCCCCTCGTAGAGGAATTCTCAGCGCAAAAATAACATTGCAGGAGCGTGTAAATTTGGCTAATTTTAGGCTAGTTGCCGAGTAACAAGCTTGTTCGACAAGGCTGTGCCTCGTATGCATACGACCACCGTGCTCCACCTAGTTTGACAACACGCACGTAAATAGCGTGGGTAGTGCGTCTACTAGGTGTCATAACAGCCCCTGCCTGGTAAGGTAACTAGCCACTGCCTACTAATCCATACCCAGTAATGGTACTAGCCCCCAAGGCTAGTAATGGTACTAGCTCAAGGCCAGTAGTGGCACTAGTTAACTAGTACCACTACTGGTCTTCGGGGTCGAGGCACGGTCGACGGAATTCCGTCGACGGAATTCCGTCGACCAGTGCCCCCGACTCTCGACCGCCACCCGCAAGTAAACAGACTGAGTAGCGCTGCAGCACATTTATTCGGGCACGGGAACGAGAACGAGAACAATAACAACGCCAGGACAATAACTATAACTTTAACAACAACAACAACAACAACAACAACAACAACAACTAACTGAATAATTTTCAATAAGGTTTCTTAAATAACCACCATCAAACATTTGTGATTTTTTCATTAACTCTGCACCGGCGGCAGTCGCGGGGTGCAGGTAGGCCAGGACATATACATGGCCCCATTCTTCACCAGAGAAGTCTGTAATGGGTGAAAAAAAAAACGAATATTAACATTATTATTATCATAAGGCATACCAATCTGGAAAATGATTAAATTAAAGTTGAATAAAGTGATAGACTCCTGCCACAAGCTAGCTTAAGTCCCAAACATATAGCTATTCTGACTTGGATAGACGATACCGGCGCACTTCTGCCAACGACGGGCAACATTATGCGATACTATACATCTTCTAAGAAGCTCAACAACATAATAACTTTTGTTTACAAATGGACAACCTTTTTGTTGAGCACACAGCAAATGATACAAGATGCCTCACCTTCAATCAAGCCAAAGAGCAGTTGGGCAGACACACACAGCAATGGCGACGCAACACAAAATGGACGCCGGCTCCCGGAAGCGGGGGGGGGGAGGACTCCTTCTGAAAGCAGCCACAGACTCCTAGGTTGTAACATGCGACGAGGATAGCTATGAGGCACATCCTCATAGCCATCCGAAGCCGCTTACCGCGCAAGCTTGCCAGCACGTTTACCAGCTGCAGGCGTTCGTGACAACAAGCGGGGTTGCACGCAAGGTTATCCGTTTAGTAGGTGCCAGCCGGGGCCTCGTCAGCTGAGCTAATAGCGAAATGACCTAATTGAGGGACACGCTAAAAACTGGCCGAGAACAAGCCAACGGCGGGTAACACTGTGAGGCTGTGCGTAGTTCATTAACACTGCGCAAAATTAGGTTCCTGAACATGTTCTCGCTCGTAGGCATTTGTTCCACAAGCGGCATTGTTAACGTGCATGGCTCTGACTACTAATGTCCATATATGTTGTAACGAGGAGCAAGGGAGGCACTCGTAAAAAATGCCTAATTTCAAAATTAGCTAGTGAATTTTTTTACAGTGTGCCTGAAGCGACTGGATGAGGGGGGTGCAGTCAGCCACTCCGAGGCCGTCACAGCCTGCTCCGCGCTGGGTGCCCACCTGGCCGTGCCTCGCTCTCAGCACCAACACCAGTGCACCGTCGACCTCGCCACCGGCATCCAGGTGTGGCTGGGTATCACCAACACGGTGCTGGCCGGAAAGTACACGGGTTTTGACGGCTGCGGCGAGGTGCCCCCGGCGGAGCAGCACTGGGCTGTGGACGAGCCGAGTAACCCCGATACCCAGCCGCTGGTTGCGCTCAGCACGATGGTCGGCGGCGGGTGGAAGGTGGGCTGGCACGACCTCGATGACCGCTTCTCGGCCTGGCCACTCTGTCAGCGACCGCTGAACTGATACGGATAACTGGCCGGAAAACCGGCAAACCGTCTAAAAGACCGGCAAACCGTCAAACTGTCTAAACGGCCGGAAAACCGTTAAACCGTCTAAAAGACCGGCAAACCGTTAAACCGCCTAGAAGGCCGGAAAACCGTCTAAGACCGTCAGCCGTCTAAAAGGGCGTCTCACGGTCATCGTAACCGTCTAAGCGGCCGTCTGTAACGGTCGTCAACCGTCTAAACGGCCGTCTGTAACGGTCGTCAACCGTCTAAACGGCCGTCTGTAACGGTCGTCAACCGTCTAAACGGTCGTCTCACGGTCGTCGTAACCGTCTAAACGGTCGTCTGACGGTCGTCCAACGGCTGTCAAACTGAAATGACGGACACTTCATATATTGGAAGCGTGCACTGATCTAACGGCTCTTGATCTGAGGCCAGTTATACCAACAGAAAGATCACCGGCTTTTGTTGTCTTTATTTCTGAAAGTCTCCGGCAGGTTTGGCTAGCCACGCGACAACTTAGGCAAAAAGAGCCGCAGCTAGTGATTTTTGATAATGGCAAAGCTAGCCTCTTTGCAACGTCTTAGCACTATTCTACCTATGTGTTGTGAAGTGCGAACAATAAATGTCTGGTCACTTTCAGTCGTTGTTGCTTGAGTCCTTTAGTAATAAGTGCTACCATGGTACTACTACGAACGGATCTGAACGAGCTGGAACTGAGAACTCACAGCAGTGCTATATTGTAAAATGAAAAGCAGCAATATTTGTAACAACTTTAGCTGGTGAATTGAAGTGTGCCAAAGGTATATGTCAGAAAACGGATTATGAAAAAGGCAAAAGAAAGTAATATGTAATCGAATTAAGAGATACTTATTTTGTTTCATGTGTTCTGCCTTGAGAATAAAAAAATATTATTTATTAACAAGAGAATAATTAAGAAAAGAAAATACTCACATTTTCTGTGTCAGGCTCGCAACCTACGGCTACATGCTTGAGATTGTATGGTTAGCAGTTAGCAGCGTATCACACGTATTCGAGATTAAAGGTGCAGGTTATGGAAATGTCTAGCCCATGTTCATATTGTTCAATGATCGTCTAATATCACCAACAGAAACACAATGTAAAATTGGCTGAACACAAGATAAAAGAACGTAGGAACGAACAGACCCGAAAGGTCGACCGTTAACATGGGTAAAATAAGGGGAGCGGAAAGGCATGCGTCGTTTAGTGATTCACACAATTGATAAAATTGTGTGATTGTATATGTGATCGAAGAGTTATGTTTATTAGCTCAAAACATCATTCCGATTTGCAGACTTTTTACGGTGTAGTCTTTAGGCTTTTTGTGGTAAGGTCAAAGACATATTGCTTGTAGCACAACATACTCGTATAACGCGTAAAATCATATTAAGACGGTAGCAATAGGTATGACCACGGTAAATGTTTTCAGTCTATGATATCTACTATAGGTATAGTGCTATCATATTAGGTTCAGTGTGTCTCTTAGTAGCTGTCAGCTAGGGTTGCACTAATTGCTTAATGCTTATAAACCTGCCTTGTCATATTATCAGAGTATCAATGATTAAAACACTGAAATACATTCATAAAATAAAGATATTTGCTGTAAAAGAGATTAGGTGCAGATTTGTTCAACTTAGGTGCACTCGCCAGATAGCCCGTCGTCAAAACGGCTATTGTGTAACGCGTAACATAGATAACGCGAAAGCTAGATACATAGTTGAGTGATAAATATTAGCCGTTTTCACGACAGGCTATCTGGCGAATGCACCTTATTTGACATAAATCCGCACCAAAGCTATTTTACAAGAAATAAATTGATATCATGAATTTATTTCGGTGTCTTAATCGAAAATAAGGTCTGATAATTTAAAAATTAATGAGATATATAAGCATCTGTGCAATCCAAACTGATAACTTTTAAGAAATACAATGAACCTAATTAGACCAAATCTGCACCAAATCTGCGCCAAGTCTGCACGAAATGTGTACCAGATGGCCGTCATGAAAACGGCCGTTGTCATACCTGGCCTCTGGCCTCTGATTCAAGTGAGATCTTCATGCACGCAACTCTGCCTGCAGGGTTCAAATTGTCGCAACTTTGAGACTAGTTTGTGTGTGTACTGAGTTATGTGGCTCAGTGGCGGCAAATGTAACCATATGTGTGACTGTGTCTTTGTCTTTTTACATCCTGTATTATTATGTTTAGACACTCTTTGTGTTTGTTTATGTTGTGCATGCATGTATATTGCGTATGCTCTGTTTATGTGCTGTGCAATTGAATATGCATACGCGGTTCGTGCATTTGTATTTTGTAAACGCTACATGTGTGCGTTGTAGGTATGCATGTTCTATTTGTGTTTATGCATGGGTTTGCGGTGTTTGTGCATTTGTTATATGCACTTGCCAAGTGTGCTGTGTAATATGGATGTTCTTTGCACCGATTGTTCTTGCATTGTGTTGTGTTGTTAGCACCGACTGTTTGTGTTCCGTAGATCAGTGGCAGGGCCATTGACACAGAGGCCTTGGCAGTTCGTTGGACTCGAGATCGTGCCAGCCGGGTGGTATTGGTAAGGAGCCGATCTGCTTAGGGAACAGGGCGACGTAGTGTGGCACTCCTCCGGGGTTGTTGGGCTGACCGTCCGGCGTCCGCCCAGTAGGGACCGAAGGAAGGCACGGTGCCGCAGCCGTCGGCGCCGACGAACTGGCCTTCGGTGACGACGTCGGTGATCCCCAGTCAGACTGGCCAATCAAGGGAGGCATTCATGGCGCACTGGTTCTCCTCGTCGGAGCGGGGTACGGCCAGGTGGGCGCCCAGCGCGGCGCACTGGCTCTCCGCATCGGTGTAGACGAACACCCGGTCCAGTCGCATCAGACAGCGGCCGGCACAGCGGCTGAAGCCGGCCGGGCAGGCGCACGAAACGTTGAATGCATCTGAAAGAGTCAGATACATCGCTTAGCCATAACCAGATAATCAGATTAATAAGCAATCACTATAACTCTACCGGAGCGGCTCCTTTTTCCCGATATTTTTCTTTCTTTTTTAGCGGCTTCTCAGCGATCCTTAGATGACAGATCTAAGCACATGGATAAGTATGTCTTTTGTGGCCAACCTAACATATTCGCTGGAAAAAAATGGTCACAAGGTGTAAAATTAATGTATAAGAGGGTATCGAAAGTTTCGCGACGATCGGCGCTTTAGTTTTAGAGATAACGCGAAAAGACTGGGGGGGGGGGACAAAAATAGCAGCCCCTCATAAGGGCGCGGGTTAACCCGGCAGTTGCTGGGGTATTTCGCCACCCACCGTTTGCTGGGGGTGGGCGTTAAACGCCCCCAGCCAATAACTCGAGAACCAATAGGCGCAGCGAAACGCACGAGGCGGCAAACGAAAGAGCGCGACGAGACGCTTCAGATGAGTACTTTAAAGTTGAATTTTGAGGTCACAGGTCGGGTCAAGGTCAGGTCAAACACCTGAAATCGGGCTTTCAGTAGCATGGACTTCAGGGCTTCGCAATGGGCGCCTCTCGTCATAAACGTTGTCAAAACGGTGCACAATCCATCATATAAGGCCTACAAGAGTGTCAGCTCCATGTAGGGGTCAGTCAAGCATAGGTCAGGGTCAAGGTCAGGTCAACCGGGTAGGCACATATCCCCGAAAATCAAAACTGAAATTCGCAGCCTGCGACAGATGTTTTATGGTTAATTTGGGGCGTAGAACACGATGGTGACATTCATTTTATCATATGTGTACGTGTTTGGCTCAAAAAGTTCAATTTAAGAAATGTATGTATCATGGTCGTGAAGTAGTCGCGAGAAATTGCCAAGATTCAGTTCAAAATTTTGGAAAATGCAGAACGATAATCAATAATCAAAGATAGCCATTTGATTGTCCATGGTATTGGCAGTCTTATGGCGTTTACGGCATGTCTGTATGTCTATTCTGTGATTTTATATGATTTTTCGAACATATGCCGTTTTTGGTCGAAAACTCAGAAATCATGACGTCACTAAAACCTCGATATCTCAAAAATTTTCCGATTGATTTTTTTGAAACTTTGTCACAATAAACTTCAATCAATTCCCTACAGGTACCCAAATTTTGGCGCGACTGCGGCGCGCCGTTTTTATGCTATGGCCCGGCGAAAAAAGTGGGGGCGTTTAACGCCCCCCCCCCCCAGCAACTCGCGGGTTAAGTTAGGCAAATTCTGAACAAATAACGATAAAGTGCCAGCAGACGGTGCATCTAACCATGTTGATGTGTAGCACGGGCTGTGATTTGAGCACCAGCTCCTCCGAGGAAAGTTGATTGTCGACGTGAACAGCATTGTATGTGGTGTGATTAATTTTGTGATGTCCCCAGCAGTCGACTGGTGTGTACCTTATTCGAGTCTGCCAGACAGCCATCACAGAAGTTTTTGACGCTCAGCTGAGTAAATTTTTTATTGGGACGCATTGTAGTTTACAAAATCACACTCGCATATAACCAATCATGTATCTGCCTTCGGCTTCTATTGCTGATTCCTAGCTTGGAACACTAATGTTCATGCGTACCTAAACATTTTCGCTTTTATCAATCCAAATACTAATATTTCCAACCAATCTTACCTGGTAGGCGCAGAGCACTCAAATAGATGCCCTGCTGCCCATCGACGGCCGGACCGCGGCAGCCTCCAGACAGCAGACGACACGTGCCGTCATCCGGCTCATAACTGAAGCCGGTACAGTCGTGCAGGTCTTGGGCCTCACATTTGATCCCGCAAGTGATCTTTGACGGTGCGGTGGTGGCCTCCACGTGCGCTCCGGAGAGGGTCACCGCCTGCTGCCAGCCGTAGAGAGCCGCAGCCGCTGACGTTACCAACGTCATCAGCGTCATCAGCGGCGTCATCAGCGGGGCGGCGTCCGTCTGAGCCATGGCTGAGAGTGGGGTGGTCAGGTGTGGCCGACACTGCTTTATTGGGGCCGCTCCAAGTGTTGTGCCGTCCCGGGGGAGGAACTGGTTCCCGTTTCCTACAGCAACGGCACGGACTTGAGGGCAATTGCGCTCTAATAACGGTGCGGTCAGAGGCAAACAGGCTGTGGGCTCCGCAATTAGGTATTATTGCTGAAGGAAAGGTTTGAAGAGGCAATATCAATCGGTGCCAGCCGCTTGTTAAACCGTGCCCTACTGGGGTCCTGGATTTCCACGCCCTGCTGGGGGGGGGGGGGGGGGATGTTCATAGGCGGCGGAACGAGGAGGCACAGGGGCACCGTGTCCCCTTTGATTTTGGCATTATGGGCGTTATTTGGCATTATTTGGCCACGTAGCGATACGTGGAAGCCGGTGTTGGAAAGAGCACCAAATACAATGGCGGTAACTAGAGGTGGAAATGAATATTAGTCATTAGTCAAAAATTAGTCGACTAACGTTAGTCAAGCACTTTTTTAGTCAGTCAAAAGTCAGTCAACCAAAATGTTTGTTAGTCATTAGTCAGTCATTAGTCAATGATTTTGTTGCATATTAGTCGACTAATTTGTCGTGATTCGTGAGGTGACTTAACCCTATTCCTGGCGGGCTCCGCCGGGACAAGAAACTGGCGGGGGGGGGGGCCGATTCGGCCCCCCCTGAGATCTCGAGAACGAAGCAAGATAGCGACAAGCGGTAAACGGCATCGGATACGCACGGCCAAGATCTACAATTTTTACTAAGGTCATTTTCAGGTCAGGTCAAAGATGACGTCACAGGGGTCGAAAAAGTCAAAATGGCGGCGCTAGATATGGAGAGAGTTTTTCTCGAATAACTTTCGAATTAGTCAAGATAGGAACAAACTAAGGGCATCATCGTGATCCTCTCGTCAATCCGCATCGAATGATATATATGTTGACCTCGAAAGGTCAAGGTCAAAGGTTGACCTCAGGTCACGTGACCTCGAGGTCATCATGTATATCATTCGATGCGTCTTGACGAGCTGAACACAATGAGGCCATCCACGCGTCTGTATCTTGTTCCTGTACGGAGTGATTGGCCAAAAACCTTTGGTGACCTTTGATGACGTCACATGACCTCACAGCTGCCCAACAGCAAAACAGACCTCAAGGTAGTGAAGGTTGATCGTATATGAAGTCATGTATGGTATATGGGGCCATTCCGACCCGTTTTAGTGGTAAAAACAGGGAGTTGATTTTTCCCCCATTGACTTATAATGGGGAGGTCGCGAAATTGACCTGACCTTAGGTCACCGATATCGAAATTCCGAGATATACAAATTGCACATACTGGTACTCTAACTAAACCCTGAAGAGAAGAAATTGATCGGTCAAAAACTCTAGCTCTGGTGTGATTGCAAACTTTTCTGAGGTAGGGTCACCAAACCGCCTCTGGTGACCTGACCTGAGGTCAGATCAACTCAAAATTTTCAGACATGTTGCGTAGAAGCCTTTTAGGAAAAGTCAGAAAATTTGAGCTTCCTAGCTCAACGCGTTTGGGAGAAATAACCAAAAAACCTCAGGGGGGGCTCCTGAGGCCCCCCCCCCGCCAGGAATAGGGTTAACCCTCGCCCTGACAGGGAAGGGGTCGATGCGACCCCTCCCCCCCCTGAGTTTGTTTTTTGCGATGCGCGATGAACTATTAGTCGGATCGTGCTGAAATTTTCAATAGCCTCTGGGGTATCCTTTGCACAACTTTTGCTTGACAAAAAAAAAATCGGGTCACCGAGCTATGTTCACCGAGCTATGACGTCATAATAAGTACAACCTCCGACCGTTTTTGACAAAATCGTACATACCGTAACTGGACGTGATCTCATCGACAAGAACGAAGCTATTCCGTGTGGTTTATGTCAGAATTTGACTGGTGGACATGATCTTTACATTGTATATTGACCTTTCTAAGGTCAACCAAGATGATCTCGCATGTTCACACGCTGACCTCCGTGATATGAGCTGTGTTTAGTATCCGTAGTGGGGTTTCTTGAGGTCCTGAATCCGAATCTGCGGTTCAATTTCCACCTAAACGCCTTCAAAACTGTTCCTACAAGTGGCAGTGAACTCCCCACTTCCCCAGGTCTCCGGTTGACGGGCGGCCGCTGCTGCTGCCGGTCAGCGAGCATAGCCTTGCGGCTTTTTGGGCCAGGTACCGTGGTACGTGACGTCATTGAAAGCCTTTTTTTATCACCATAAAAAGTCATAAAAAGCCAACAATATGTAATTTTGCAGCTGAGGAATACGCTCTTCTGAGGAATACGCTCTTCGAAGTTGCAAGTCTCTATCTTTCATAGACGCACCAATGTTGACTCGATTAGTTGGAAAGCTCTCGATATTCGCAAACGTCCTCGCCAGCGGCGGGCATGGCCTCCCATGTTCCCGGGGAATACGTCACGCCAGTAATGACTGAAATGCAGTCAACTATTCCTCATTTTGTTGCTAATTCCGAAACGCGGTCGTGAAAGCTTCATGACGCTATCTTTCATAAATTCGCCAATATTGGCTAAGTAATTTGGAAAATTATAGTTTTTCCACGAAATTTGACCTTTGACTAATGACCTGTCATAACTGGGTCAAATATTGACCCATGGTAAAAATATACCACCAATCGCGAGTACTCGTTGAGACCAATCGACTGGTCTTTGTTGCGAAACGCCACGACGCTTAGTTTCGAAACGCCAGAAGGATCGCATCGACCCCCCCCCCCCCCCAGCCAGGCCGCGTTACGAAAAATGCCCTGCCAGGGCCGGGCGAGGGTTAACCCGCGTCCCACTGGGGGTCGCCGGCCGAATGCACCCGGCTGGGGGATAAATTTTACCCCCCCCCCCCTCCTCCCCGCCTGTTATCTCCCTAACCAGGCGTCGTAGCGGCCGACAAGATATCTTGCGGTGGCTTCGCATCGCGTTGGCCATAAAATGATTAGGGAGAAAATTTGGGATCGATTTGTGTTTTTTCCGGTGTCGATCGGAATTATTTACGCAGTGCTAACAAATTCCGAAATTTAGTCAAATATTAGTCAAAATCAAGAAAAATGGCGTTAGTCATTCATTAGTCAATCAAGCCTTTTGAGACCAAAGATTAGTCAGTCAAAAGTCAGTCAACCAAATTGTCATTAGTCATTAGTCAGTCATTAGTCAAGATTTTGGAAAACGTTAGTCATTTCCACCTCTAGCGGTAACACTTCGGTCACTGTTTTGGTCAGGCCAAAGGTCAGGTCACCAGAGGTCGTTGAAGGCGAAATTTTACCGATTTTCAGGTCATTTCAGGGCCAGGTAGATAATGTCCAAGCAGCCAAGGCATAGCTCGGGAACCAATATAGAGCTACAGCGCCGCGAGAAGCGCATTCGATAGCCCTATTCACGCTCTTTCCAAGTATTGTTCTCAGATTTGACCTAGCGTCAACGGTTTTGCCTCCAGGGGGCAAACACCGTTACCGTTACTTTGCACATGGATCCGCCATCAGTTTGCACGGTACTTTTAAGACAGAATGTACTTATGCGTTTGACATGGATCCTGCGGTATCCGGCTACCCGCCGCTCTCCGCTAACGCCGCGCCTGCCGGGTTGGCTAAAGGCCACCCCACACTGGACCTCGCACGCGGATTGCGAGTTTCTGGGTTTTCGGGTTTCTCTACCAAATTAATGGATACACTCTATGAGTGACCCACACCACCATGTAACAAACATTTGAACAGTGAGAATAGTGGTGCGCGATTCTGCACGATTCAAAGTGTAGTGCACATTTCGTACTTTGAGTGGCGATAGCGGGAGAACAGTGTGAAGCTTCGAGGATCGGTCTTCAGTTCCCGGACCAGAAAGGTGGGGCCTATGTAATATCAAACTTCATCAAAATGATGATATACCTACTGTCCCTTTAAAGCTCAATATCACTTGTGATGAGACCGAATGTTCGCGCGTTTTTCTGTTTCGGCAGATAAGGCTGCGCGGAATGTTTGTTCCTATTATGGGAAAGTTTAAGTAGTGACGAGAAAATGGCATGTCTCTGGCACACATGCCAAAACAAGGCGACAGTTGTCTGTTGTTCTTTTGCTAGTTTGAACTATTAATGGGAGTAGAGAGAGTGTCCTGCTGTCAAAGTTCACTTCAAATTTCCCAGCATTGGTTATATCGCTGTGTCATCAGTGCATTAGTCATTGCCTTAGCAGCTTGCATTACAAGTTACCACCGCACAACATTGCGTACAGAAACTCTGACGACGTAAGTCGTAAGTTAGCTGCTTTCTTAGCTTCAAAAGTGTCATACCTTAGTCAGTGTCATAACTTTAGCGCCATTAGTGTCAGTGCTCCATTATTGTATCTTGAACACAACAACACAGGCAGTGGTTCTTCAGAGAGTTTTTTATTCGTGACTCGGCAAAACATCTTCGAGTGTCGTGACTTTGACTTCGTGACGGATATAAGTTAAAGACTACGCTGCCTAATGAGCAGTGCTATAGGCGGTTGCTGCTCCTAAGAATTCAAATTGGATGAAAAAAAATACTCATTCCCACACACGTACGCGCACTGATAATTTCCCTTCCTGTCCCATCCTGCTCCTGACGGCGTTCTCCGCGGTGTTTCTCCTCTACTGTATCTGTCCATTTACTGTACCCCACTTAATCCCATTTTCCTGGGTTCCTCTTACCGCCACCCCATCCATCTAATACCTCCGGAGCAGTGGACAGATGCTCCCTCCCCCCCCCCTGAGAGTAGGAGCTGTCGATCAGGCCCACTCACTGCACCTTTCTCAGACAGACCCCCCCCCCCCTGTGCCGGGGGGGGGTGTCCACTCTCGCTGCAGGACTCGGACGGTAAGATCCCACTCTTCCTGGCAGACAGGAAAGATCCGATCATTTTTGGGGATCGGCTAGCGGCATTTTATGCATTCATTACTTTGTTTTTCCTCTTTTCTTGTATTGTTTTCTGAGCATCTGTGTTATATGTGCTTTTCGATATTCCTGTTATATTCCTCTCCATCTATCTATCTATCTCTTTTCAACCCGGTCTTATCAGCTCCGCTTTCCAGCCGTTTCCTCCTCTATCTCTCTCCCTCTCCCTCCCTCCCTCTCTCTCTCTCTCTACTCTCTCTCCTTCCTCTCTCTCTCCCTCCCTCCCTCTCTCTCTCTCCCCCTCTCTTTCTCCCCCTCTCTCCCTCTCTCTCACCTCCCTCTCCTTCCTTCCCTCTCCCCCTCTCTCTCTCTATCCCTCTCTCCTTCTTTCCCTCCTCCTCTCGCTCCCTCTCTCTCATCCGTTCGCCCCGCTCTCTGCCAATATCGAGTCGGTCAGACATCAGCCAGTAGCTTGAGAGCCGACGGGCCGGTCGGACCACAGCCGAGCGAGGGGACCACAGACCACGGACCACGGACCACGGACCACGGACCACGGACCAGCAGGACCACAGCGCCCCCGGACAGACCAGACCATCAGCTGAGAGAAGAGACCACAAGTCAGCAGGACCACTACGGAGTGGAGAGACCGCTGATCACAGCAAACAAAAGCAAGTGACGAGAGACGACAAAGAACGATACAGACCACGAAGTGAGGCGATCTTCAGGAAGAAGAGCCACCGCGGATCTACAGTAAGAGGTCGAGGAACAGTGAAACAGCCGCGGACGACCACACAGTTGACAGATCCCGCTACAAAGCTGAGCTCTTGTGGACCAGTGTGTACGGAGCCGTATGGTAGCAGCAAAAACGCAAGCACTAGGACCTGATAAATGGTGATTGGTGAGTTCTTTTATGTTTTTGTTGTTGTTTTTTGGACCTGGTTTTGTTGTTGCTTTTGTGCTTTTCTTGTAAGCTGTGCTGTGTTTTTGGCTGCATGAAAGTAAATGAATGTCAATACTTTTTACGATTTTCTTTTTATCACGCGTGTTGTTACGGAGCGAGCGAAGCGAGCGGAGTCTTACGTAGAATAACAGAAATTTCTGAGTATGAGCGGCCGGCCGGCCGGCCGGCCGTGGTCACGATTCTGCGACGCTTATATCTCAGCAACCACTTGACCGATTTACATGCGGTAATTTTTGTAGGGTAGCTTCATTCCTTCTACCAAGTATTGGACGATTTTCGATGCATGTGGGTGACCCCTTATGCACGTGCCACGTGCAAAACGAAGAGTTGTCACTTTTGTAATAGTTGCAATATCTCGGTAACTACTGGGCCGATTGCGCTGAAAGTTGGCATGTAGGTAGGCACCCACTAGGCAATGCATATCCATGTGTCAGAGTTGGGGTGCTGCTGCACGTGCGCACGTGCAGGGGTCGTTTCCAGATATCGAGAACGGCTGGACCGATTGCGCTCAAATTTGGTACACGGTTAGGGACCAGTTAGAAGGGTGCCGTGCACAAGTCAGTTGGGACCCATTTTGCACGTGCGCACGTGCAGGGTGCCGCTTCCAGATCTCGAGAGCGGCTGGGCCGATTGTGCTCAAATTTGGCACATCGCTAGAGACCGGTTAGTAGGGTGCCGTGCACAAATCAGTTGGAGGTAACCCCTCGAAATTTCGCACGTGCTAGGCCCACCCTCTCGCTCGCTCCGTTAGTCGCCCCAAAAGGCGTTATACTGGTTTATTGCAGTCCACGATCCAAAGGAAAATGGCAATAGGGATCACTGCGCCTTCACTCCATTTTACAGCGTTCTGTGCGAGTTGTGAGCTAGAAAAAAGTGGAATGACTGTAAATAGGTCTATACCTTTCCTTTATCTAGCGTGCAGATTGTCCATGGTGATCCAAAGAGCTTGTACGTCGTGGAATTCTTTTCCAGTTATCAAAAACTGCCGAAATAGATGACGAATCGCATGCACGACAGCCAAATATTACGAATGATTTTACTGGAAATGTTCTGTGCTTGGCAAAATGTATTCCTTTTGAAATGATGGTCGCCGTTTACATGCTACTGGATGACCATTGATGCACGAATTACTGAAAATTATTGTTACGGATAGCACCACTATAAACATGTTGCATTTTTAGGGAGTTTCATACAACTCCGATATATGATCTATTTTTGCTCACAAAAAGATCGGTGATTTTTTTTTTGAAAATGCCTTTGGTATGCACACATGTACTGCAACTGGTTTTATTGTATCCCGTTTATTTCAATTTTTCCTTTGAATTGGTGAATTTATAAATGCTCCGTTGGCTTTATAAAACTACAATCATGCAAAACAAAGCGCTATAAAAGAATTGCATTATTCCATTTTTTCTTGATGCTCCTCTGTTGTTTCAGATAGCATGGATCGCTGTATCATCTCTACACCAAGGCAGTGACGCTGAGGCCAGCGCTGAAAATCTCCGGTGCTTCAGGCGCCGCCTAGCAACGTTTCCACGTTGCGGTTCGTCAGAGTTGACAAATTTACCGAGTTCACCGTCGCCATGCCAACAGCTCTGATCATTTTTGACCACATTTTCCTGCTGCTGTTGTTTGTTGTAGCTCTGTTCTTTGCCGTGGTGCGGTTTAGGAGGGTTCGTATGTCTGTTGACGAGCAAATAGCCTAATATGTTACGGGTAAAATGTCCGACACAGAGCAAGGAGCTCAGGAATGTGTCTTCTATTTTAGCATTCGATGATAAAAAGGACAGTGGTTCCATTTAAGTTTATTGATAGTGCAAGATGAGGTCATCTATAAATACTTTCGTCCGCTTTCCCTATCACCTGCATGGGCGCATGACAATTTTGTTTGACGGTGATAAAGCATCAAACATGTTCAGCTCCTAAGCTGCAGTTACGCTACAGTTTGTTTTGATAGAGGCTACATGAAACAAGGGTTAACCATGCATTTCTTATTTAGGGAATGACACGGAACATTGTTTTCAAGATACAAAAAACAGAATGGGTGCTATTTGCTGTCAGTTAATACACATTGTCCTATTAAAACAATCTTGTAAAATATTCAATCAAGCGTTATATGAACTCGTCTTGACCCTCGCCGGACCTATTGGTTTTCTACATACGCGCCGGCCGAGGGGGGGGGGGCGGGTACGACCCCCCCCTCGCCGTTTCGCCCCTGGTGGAGCTAGCGCGTAGCGGAAAAAAACGAGCGTGTGCGCCGTTACGAGACGCAGAGATTGGTACCCGATTTTAAGGTCCTAAGTCAACCGGTGACCTCTGAGGTCAGGTCAAGTGCCCCAAGGTACGATTCAGTTTTTGGTGAATAACTTCGCAAAAATGGCCGCAGAGCGCCGATTTTGGCAGCATCGTGTTCGCCTCGCTCAGGCGCGTCGAATGATATACTTTTTGTCCGGGTCAGGTCAACTTGGGGTGTTGACCTCAGGTCAAGGTCAGGTCAGCACCCCCAGGTCACGAAGCTGGTCGAAAGAGGTCATGTCGCATATCATTCGATTCGGCAGGCCTTCCTGAGTCCATTGGTGGCTTTCCCGACTCGCTAGCTCAATTTGATCAAGAGTTATTGACGAAAAACTAATATGACCTTGATGACGTCATAAATGACGTCACGCAAGGTCAACATTGCAAAACTGACGCATCTAACCTTACAAGAAGTGCATCAAATCACGATTCTGTGTGCTTGAGATAGTTGGAGATCGTTCCCGGCGCCAGAATAACAGTTTTCATTTTTCCCCATTGACTTATAATGGTGAGGTCACGAAAATGACCTGACCTCATATAACCTTTAGGAAAAATCCGAGATATACAAGTTGTGGGTCTCATAATGGACACTAGATCCTGCAAGTTTCATTTCCCTGTGACATCTCCTAGTCCTCTGGCAGTGAGGGCGTTGCGAAGTTGCGACATCTGAAGACCGTGCAGAGGTTCACTTATGACGTCATAGGTCAGTGACCTGACCTGACCCAAAAATGCGGTTGGTGTCAAAAGATCGGGCTTGGATCAAAGGTCAGGTATGCCAAGTTTCAGCTCTCTATCGCCAGCGTGTTCCGAGCTATCGCGAAAAAACCCTGTGGGGGGGCGGCACCCGCCCCCCCCCCTCGGCCGGCGAGGGTTAATTCAAGAAGTTTCCAAGAATATGCACAGCAATCGTTTTTTTTCACATATTATCATTTGTTATTATCATTTGTTATTATCATGCCGACTTTCATTGGGCATGCGCATAAATGTCTGTTAATTTGCTTACATTTTCCAGCTCGTTATTCTTTGATGAAATAAAGAATGTGGTCTCTTCAGATGTCCGACGCATTGCGAAGACAACTTATCACTCGCGCTGTTTGTTTGGGCAATTTGTTAAGCTAGTTATGCTATTTTAATGAAATATAAGAGTGATAACCACATGGCTGTTTTCTTTCCTTCTTTTTTGCCACACCGTTGGAGCGAAACTTCTATCGTCTCTGATTTCTTGTTCCAGCTCTGAATGCTTTTGGCTCAGCCATTTGAAACCAAATACTATGCTGCGGTTTTCTTTTCAGAAGCCATTTCTAGGGACGTGGCTTTACTGGCGCTCATCAATCCGTTTGCTCTTTAAAAACGCGACGTGAGGAATTTCAGTGCTTGGTCTGGAATCAATCTTCAGGCATTTTGCAGGCTTTGCGGCGAATTTAATGGAACCTGCGCCGCATTGGAGTGAGATGTGACAAAAACGACTAGATGTGAAACAATGCCACGCGAGCTTGCAATATCTTTGAACGCCTTTTCTATCATAATAACGCATCAGTCTACTTCGCTGTTTAAGGTCAATAATTGCACCAGGGACAATCACCCTCAAAGTGCTCAAGCATCACAATTCATGTGCTCACATTTGTCGATAGGCGTTATCACTAGTGTATTCGCGGCCATTGGGGCGACGTAAGAAAAGAGGAAAACAACTGGCCCCAAGAACTTTAAATTATCAGTTAGCATGCATCTTTTCCTTGATATGTAGATAATTTACCATTAATTGTTAGAGAAAATTGCATATAAAATCTTCCATTTATGCTTTTTTCATCGTTTGCATAATATGTTCTTTTACTAAGCTAGAAACACTAATTAGAAATAGTTCCTGCATCTCGTCAAGAACAATAGGAAAAGCTTGAAGTGAATAGAATAATCTAAATGGTTTTGTAATCTATGTGAAGACACTTCTAAAATTGCCTGTAGAAATATTGAAGGCAAAAGTTCAACTTTTTCACAAGACGGATGTCTATAAACCTATTCAACGTGTGACAACTCAGCCGGTATTTCGTCGCCTACAGCCAAGCTTTCCCTAGTGACCGATAGAGGCGCTGCTATCGATGTCCGCCCGTGCCGCCTAACGTTCAGTAATAGAATTAATGAAAATAATTATAACTAGATGGCATATTTTGCGCTATAATTGTTTTTGCGCTATAATTGTGCGTTTTGATAGATGCGTTTGAGGGGGCATTTGTTTGGGTGTGGGAACTTATGATTTTTATTTTTATTTTTTGTCGGAGTCGGATATTTGTTTGAACGGCATGGTATGTTGGTGCTGGTTGCGGGTTGTTAGAGCCTTTCTCATGGTTTGCCTTTATTGAACTCAACCCTGCCCTACCCTAACCTACCCATACCCTACCTTACTCATAACCTAAAAATAGATACCCTTTTTATACGCGATTAAAGTAATGTACGAAATTTGAGCGCAATCGGCCCAGCCGTTCTTGAGATATAAAACTGGCCCGCTGCACGTGCGCACGCGCTAACTGAGACTCCATATGACTTGTGCCAGCCACCTTTCTAAATTGTCCCCAACAGTGAACAAAATTTGAGCGAAATCGGCCCAGCCGTTCTTGAGATGTATAAGTGGACCCCTCACGTGCGCACGTGCAGTCGATCCACCCTACCTGTCACAAATGACCATACATCGCCAGGTTAATGCCCCCTCCACCCACAGTCCAAGTTTCAGCGCATTCGGCCCAGTAGTAGCTGAGTTATTCCTAGTACAATAATGTGCTGTTTACTGGTAGGCGCTTATTTTCGGTGTTTGGAATTCCCCTTTGCGGGCGGTGCATTGCAGCCTATGCTTTGATGGCTATTGTCAAAAGTTGTATGACCTGCCGGCCATAAGCCATCGATTGGATTTTGTCGAAAAATACCTGTAACGTTAACAAAACACGGCCGTATGTTTCAATCATTTTCACAAAAGGTTATTGACTTTTCGATAATATTTTGGGTGGATATTGGTCAGAAAAGAATGCTCTTTCCGAATATGTAGGTTTCATAGCGATTGATAAACGTTTTCAATACGTTTTGGTGTTGTAAAGGACATCGCGCTCCGCGCGAATCAAATTTTCAAATTAATTTTCTATTATTAAAGAAATGGTACAGAACATCACTTTTTATTTGCTTTCCTCTGATTACACGTACATTTATCTGCAAAATGATACAACACTGATTTCATTCCGTCAAGCCGTTTTCCAACGGCATCGATTTTCCCGTAACAATGCACGAAATCGGTCATTTTTTTCACAACCGGGGGTATTGACTTGCACGTGCCACGTGCTATACTATGAAACTATGTCAATACGCTAGGCCCATCTCTCCTCTATCGAGTGGTGTAAATCGCTTCTCGCTGCGCCCACCCGTTGCCGACTTATACTGCCTGGAAGCAGGCGCCGCAGGCCGGTTTTCGCCCGATCGTCGATTTGACCGTTTCCCGTGTTAACCCTATGGCGCACGCGAGCGCGTGCCGACGGCGCACCCCTGGTCCGATCACCCCCAAATTTTAATACAGAGGTCGCTTCAACCCACAGATTCGACATGCCAAATTTTGTCATGCCTAAACTGTGTTATAGCGCAGGAACGGCGCAACGTAGCGACTTGAAATTTAGATAATTGCATCGTGTAGCATCGTGTAGATAATTGAACGGGCTATCGAATGGTGTGCGGTGCAGGGGATGGCACGCGCCACGTGCACTGGGGAGGGCACTTTCATGTGGAAAATTGACGTTTTGGACGGATTTTGGAATTTATATTATTTTCAGGTGACCGTCAGACGGAGCGGGTTGAAACAACACCTATTAGCAATAAACATGTACCGCCTCCCATGAAAAAAAAATTGTGAAAATTTGATTAATCCAAATCAAGGTGGTACAAATCATGAAAAAATGGTGTTTGTCAATTTTGTGCCACTTTGTTCATCAAAATGGTTTTGCTCCATTATCTGATATATCTGGCAATAAAAATGGCATCGTTGGAAAGAGCATTCAATTCTGTCCAAGGTTCAGTCTTTATTTTTGCATTATAAGCAACAGTATTCTTAAAAATGTAAATGTTCCAAACCACTACATTGTCATTTTTAGCGAAATTCATCGATTGCCCTCAAAAGGCTTCACGACAGTTTTCGGATCATTCAGCATTCTATAGAAGAACCCATGATAATACGACACGGGCACCTCGATGCGATGTATCTTTTTTGTTTTATCACCAGTATAACGCCTTTTGGGCGAAGAACGAGCGAGCGAGATAGTGAGCCCTGCACGTGCGGAAGGGCGAGAGGGTACTTCCAACGGGCTTGTGCAAAGCACCCTTCTAACCGGTCGCTAGCGGTGTGCCAAATTTGAACGCAATCGGCCCAGCCGTTCCTGAGATCTGAGATCCAAATTTGGCACCTCTTCTTTTTGTATTTTGCACGTGCAGTGGGGGTCACTCACATAGATCGAGAGTATCCGACCTTTGGTAGAAGAGATGCAGCTACACTATAAAAATTACCGCAAGACAATTGCTCAAGCCGCTGCTGAGATATGGGCCTCTCAAAATCATTACTTTTGCAAAACTGCTTGAAGAACACCCTTGACTTTTCACGTGGCACGTGCCACGACGGTCACTGAGATGTATCAAAAGTAGTCAATTACGGGGTGGAAGGGATGGGGCTACCCAGCAAAAAAGACCGCAGGCCAATCGGTCTAGCGGTTGCTGAGATATAAGACTCTTAAAAGTGTTACAGGTCGGGCCGGGCCGGGCCGGGCCGCTCATGCTGAGATTTTCCGTTATGTTGAGTATCCATGACAGGTTGGATGATGATGTAAATAATAAACCAAAATATTACAATTTGGTTTATTATTTATTAATTTGGTTTTTAATGTGTGTCTTTTTCAATATATTTGAATGCATTTGTAATAATTTGGTTTATTGTTTACATACATCATCATCCATTTTCCGTTATATTGAAAAGACTCACTTCGCTCGCTGCGCTCGCTCGTTCGTAACAAAATGCTTGGCAGTCAAAAAGCAATCGAACGAAATGGATACCTACCAACCAAATCGACACAGACCAACCCAATACCCACGGGTCAAAAATAGCCCTTCTTCGCGTTGCAGAGCACGCGGGTAACCCTAGTAAATGACTAAAAAAGTAAATTACTCTCATATCACCCATAACATAATGACTCAGTAATGAGCACTGTGCTGTCAATCAAAATTGATTGTCTAGCACGCGCAGTGGAAGGGGGGGGGGGCGGATTTCGCCCACCCCTCCTGTTTTTCGCCAATAACTCGCGCCGCAAGCATAATATCAATGTGAAATTCCGGCTACCTGTCCAGAATTGAATTGCGGATCTTCTCGTGCAAGAAGTAAGAAAATCGGTTCACAACTTTTCTATTAATAGCGGTGTAAAGTCAAACATCCTGCCGCCGCCGCGGCGCGGCGGCGCGGCGGCCGGCGCTAGCCGTTACGCGCCGCCTGAATTGTAGACTGTGCCGGGGCGGGACGGTCCGTCTTTACATCGCGCTCCTTACCGCTGATTATATTAGATTCGCGTCAAATTCGGTGAGAAGACTGAGAAATGTACAGTCAATCATATGGTCAAAAAATTTTGAAAATCGGCCGGTAACAACTTGAGTTATGAGTGTGTAAACACAAAATTGTGATTGCCGCGTTTCCCGCGTCGGCCGATGCCGCTTCAGCCGGCGACATCTTACCCTTAGCAGGCTTTTGACTGCCATATTTATTGTTGGATTATCTAGAAATTCACCATACATACTCACAAATGTTTGCTCTTTCGTATAGAGAAAGATTTTAAAAAAATCGGCCGGTAGCTTTTTGAGTTATCGGCGTGTAAACGCAAAAAAGTCGCTAATATGGCAGATTTGACCACATTTGACCTCATTTGACCTTGAAGATATTGACCTAGGGTCATGAAATTCACACACAACAGAGTTCCCCATGGCCCCCACCTACCCTCCAAATTTCGTCTTTCTAGCTCCAGTGGGAGCTGAGATCTTAGGGGGGGGCGACATCCGCCCCCCCCCCTTCCACTGGGCGTAGTACTCGCAACCCTTCCACTGCGCGTGCTAGGTCAATCCTTTGCCGCTCAGCAAGCCTACCACAGTTTACCAAACCTGTCGCTAGATGGCAGTGCAAGTGGACGCCTGAAGTTATGCTGTACCGCCGTGCACAGAGCCCGATGCCACTGGCACCGTGCCAGTAAGTCGGAAATAAGTAGGGTGAAGTCGTATAAGAGTACGCACTTAGTGGATTTCTTGCTCTCATTTGTTTAACCCTCGCCCGTAAACGGTGTTTTGCCACCTTCGCCCATGCAGGGGGGGGGGGGTTGGTGCGACCCCCCTGGCGTTTGAAAACGGAGCGTCGTAGAGCTTAGCAGAAAAGACCAACGGATTGCTCTCAACGAGATCTCGCGATTGGTGGTATATTTTTTGGTCCTAGGTCAACATTTGACCTACTTATGACCGGTCAAAGGTTAAATTTTTGGAAAAATCTAACTTTTTCAGATTTCTGCGCCGATTGCGGCAAAATGGTAAAAGATATCGACTTGAAATCTTCACTATCGTGATCCTTGATCAAATCTCTATCGTTTGGTGTATATTTCGATGTCATAACTCTAAAAATGATGCGTTGGGAGCATCGGAAGTCTGCAAGGTCATTTGTGCATTGGGTCACGTCAGGCGTGTGACGTCACTGACCTGACCCTGACCCAAAATGAACTACAAGAAACAACCGACGATGCCTGAAATGGATAGCAGATTCGAATTCAGGGCATCAAAATACCCCGAAAAGGCATACAAGTGCAAGAAGTCATTACAGGTCAACCGAGGTCACTGACCTTACCTTGACCTTTAGTAACCTTCAAAATGTCAACGGACATTGTGCCAATGTCAAATCAGCCAGTTGTGATTCTAAAACAATCCATCAGTGTGTCAGGTCAGTCGGCATTTATACCAATGTGAAGCAATCTCCAATTTAGCGTAAATTTGGCCGGAGGTTGTTCCCTTTATGACGTCATAACTCCGTGACCTGACATGACCTTGACAAAAAAAAAAAAAAAATTACCAAAAGTTGCGCAAAGGATGCCCCAAAGGGTACTGAAAATTGGAGCAGGCTATCTGAAACGGTTCGGCGTGTAGCTAAGAAAAACATCAGGGGGTTGCACCCCACCCCCCCTACATGGGTGAGGGTTAATATTTGAAAGAAAGAAATGGCAAATAGGGAATATTAAAGTTCATTGAATTAGCCATCAACCCATGGGGCAACGATCCTTCAGCGTAAATGGAAGCGGTCTAAAACTGACATTTTCTGAACCGCTGCAGTTGCGTACACTTACCATATGGGGTGTGTAAGAGTACGCACGCCAGGCGGGTGGAGTACGCAAGCATATGAACACACACCTATGCAGCTTGTACTGTCCAAATGCTTAACTTCAAACTCAGAAGGCATCTAAGTTAATTCTAGTATCCAAAAAGAAAAACATAAAATAAATCTTTCAAGTCTATAAATCAGGAAATAATCATGTCGTGTGTTTCTTAAAAAAAATGCTCAATCAAAAGACAGAATAACTCGTATTTGGAAGAATTTTGGGTACCCATCTGCATCACAGTGCTCCATTGATGATATACCTACAAAACAAACGTCATTGAGCGATAGATTAATAATTCTATATTTCTGTATATTCGATTTAATGTATAATTCTGCGTACTCTTACCCTCCTGAACAGTGCGTCCTCTTACCGTACATGTAATTCGCGCACAAAACAACCCCGAAACGTTGTGCAAAACTTCGCAAACAGAATATTGCACTGCACAGTATTTCCCCAGATAACCTCACAAGTTTCCCACAACAATCACGGAAATGTACCTTATCTCAACTGCCAAGTATCAAAATTATTGTACCATACCATAATAATATCATAACGCTCGAAAATAATATTTATCGCCTTAAACTCAACAGCGTCGCCGCTCAACGCCCACGTTCCGTTGGTGACAAGCACGCACTGGCGGCTTCATGTCACTTCATGAACTCGACAAACCCGCGTTGCTAAGCAACCGAAACAGCTGATGCGTACTCTTATCGCCCGCGTACTCTTACCCGCCCTTACCCTACATAGACCACGTTTCCAGGCACTCGTCATCCGGATCACTAAATTTAAATCATATAATATTTCTCAAACTCTCCGTTACAACTTACAAGCTATAATTCTAAGTGGATTAGGTTTATATAATCAGTTAATCTCTTATTTTCATTTCTGTTATGGTCGGTAGTGGCGGTTAACACGGCGATATCTCTGGAGCGGCACAGGACGACCGAAACACGATGGCGGCGACCATGGAACTGTTTATTTTCTGCGTGTTTCCATACGACCGGGGGGCGAGTCCAAATGAAGGGAAAAAGGGAAAATGGAGGAAAAACATGCCCCATCACAACAATTTCCATATAGTGTCTTTAATACTGGTATTATAGCTATACTGGATTAACTGATCCACTTTTACTGATCCGGATCACAGGTGCGGTGCCCATGGAAACCGGGTCATAGGCTGTAGTTAGAGATGCGGTCGAGATTGAAGATGGATTGAAGCCAGGATTCGGACATCAGCTTTTCGCGTAGAATTTCCACGCTAAGGAATTTCTCACACAAACCGTTCGAGCAGCACGAAACACGAAAGATTCCGTGGGATCAAGCAGAACGGGCATGCCCGAACGGCCGTTTTCGTGAGGCGTGGAAAGTCCACGCCAAAAACGGCACGTCCGAACGCACGAGAAGTCATCGGTCGGAGAGAGCTTTCTGGTTAGCAGGCCTTCGCCGGTGGGATTGCGGAGTCTGGTCGGAGTCAGAGTTGGAGACGATAGTTGAAACTGGAGCCGGAATCAGAGTCGGAGCCACCGAAAATCCAGCGACTCCCTTAGCCATGCTCGCCGGTAGATTCAACAGTTCATGGTCGATAAATGGCAATTCGTGAGGGTATGAATTGGATTGAAGTGAGAGTTTTACTGAGATAAGGTAGAAAAGCATTGGCAGCTGCCATGCTCTTCTGATTTCAGTAGTCTGGTAATGCGAGCTTCGAATTGGCATTTGTATTCAGAAACGAATTATTCGACACCAGTAATATGTATATGATCGGTAGCTTTCGGGGGCTGCTGCCTCCTTCATCAGCCTGCTTTTTAAATGCATTAGAACACAAGACAATACGTTTCAAACATGTCTACCAAAAAGTAAACCGCCACGAGGAAAAGTTGTAACGGTACGTCTCAAGCATAGATGCACAAAACAGTTTGATACATGATAACAAATAATAACACATAATTAAGTCGCCATCGTCCGTAACATCCGTAATAAAACATTCGACATTAATCGTGATCCGTGGTCGTAACAATCGAGTTCGTGATCCGTGGTCGTAACAATCGAGTTCGCACAATCGGGGTCATGACATATTAATCGAGTAACAATCGAGTTCGTAATAAAACACTCGAGTAACAATCGAGTTCGCACAATCGGGGTGATAACACATTAATCGATGGTAATCGTTATAGGATCGTAATCGTTACATACTCGCAGGCGCACAAGCTTGCATAAATTCGCTCTGATAGCCACACGCCTATACAACAAAACAATTTTCAACAATCCAAAAGCAAGTGTACCTATTTTGACAGCTCACTCAGCCTCATCGAAAAGCGCCTTACACACGTAGTGCCCGGTACATATCAGGCACCTCCCACCCAGGTAAGATGTTAATGCTATTGTGTCTATCTACCCTGGAAATGTAAAAACCCTCCTTCACCTTTCGTTTACCCCAGTTCGTTTCATAATCCAAAATTTTAACTTCGTCCCATTTGATAGAGTGCCCTGTCTCTAGCACATGTTTAGATATCCCTGAGTGATCCCGGTTTCCGTTTACTATAGCTCGTTTGTGTTCCGATTCCCTCGTCCTTAGCTTTCTCCCGGTTTCTCCTACATAAATTTTTCCGCACTGACACTTATACTGATAGACCAGCCCAGCCTTCTCCTTCACCCCCAACCTGTCCTTAGGTTGACGAGTCTAGCACTAAGGTTGGCTGCAGGCCTCGTGCTGAAAGTTAAAATTTTTGCGAAGTTAAAATTTTGGATTATGAAACGAACTGGGGTAAACGAAAGGTGAAGGAGGGTTTTTACATTTCCAGGGTAGATAGACACAATAGCATTAACATCTTACCTGGGTGGGAGGTGCCTGATATGTACCGGGCACTACGTGTGTAAGGCGCTTTTCGATGAGGCTGAGTGAGCTGTCAAAAATAGGTACACTTGCTTTTGGATTGTTGAAAATTGTTTTGTTGTATAGGCGTGTGGCTATCAGAGCGAATTTATGCAAGCTTGTGCGCCTGCGAGTATGTAACGATTACGATCCTATAACGATTACCATCGATTAATGTGTTATCACCCCGATTGTGCGAACTCGATTGTTACTCGAGTGTTTTATTACGAACTCGATTGTTACTCGATTAATATGTCATGACCCCGATTGTGCGAACTCGATTGTTACGACCACGGATCACGAACTCGATTGTTACGACCACGGATCACGATTAATGTCGAATGTTTTATTACGGATGTTACGGACGATGGCGACTTAATTATGTGTTATTATTTGTTATCATGTATCAAACTGTTTTGTGCATCTATGCTTGAGACGTACCGTTACAACTTTTCCTCGTGGCGGTTTACTTTTTGGTAGACATGTTTGAAACGTATTGTCTTGTGTTCTAATGCATTTAAAAAGCAGGCTGATGAAGGAGGCAGCAGCCCCCGAAAGCTACCGATCATATACATATTACTGGTGTCGAATAATTCGTTTCTGAATATTTACCATGTCCCAGTACAACAATTCCATATTTAAAAAGAATTGGCATTTGACATTTGCCAGACGCCTCAATGGTTTTGCTTCTTCATGCTTCTGCTGCCGTTGTAACAAATGATTTGAACGGCTTGGACTTCTTATCTGTGGCTGACAATGTGAAGATAAACACTTGGAGTGACTCGTCAATATTTAAATTTTACTGATAAAGTAGGTATACTATAAACGTTCATTGTTATTTACTGCAAAATACCGTTATATTGTTTTCTATAGATTACAACTTGCTTCTTGAATATCCTGTGCCTTGAAACTCTTCTTCATGCTCTGCATTTCTGATAGTCTAAGCAGTAAGTACCAGCTGACTTTCGCTGTCCTGACGCTGTCAACAGACACAAGTGTAGTCATGTCCAGCCTCCCCCGTATCGTCCAGCTCCAGACCCATCTGCTCGCCTTCCCCTGCCCACGTCCTTTCGACTCGATCCCCCCTTCGTCGGCGTCGGCGACCGGTTCTTCTGATCCGCTAACGACATCCGCAGTGGGTGCCGAGAGTGCCGAGAGTGCTCCAGACATCGTTTGTCACTGACCTGACCCGCCCCCACCGCCGACCGCTGCCGCCGGCGACCGATGCCGCTGCCGCCCCCCCCCCCCCCCCCCCCACCGCTGCCGATTGCTAGTGCACCGTCACCGCTACTAACACTGGTGCTGGCCGCTGCCGTCATCGCCACTGTCATGGATACCGACGCAGCCACTGACCATTGTCCAACGTGCAGTGCCCACTTTGATAAAGTTCCTCTCTCTGAGCGGCGTCACCGTCCAGGTTTTACGTTCCCTCACTCTTTGCTCCCTTGACCTTCATCCTATCCAACACCTCTGTTACATTTTAGGCATCGTTTGACGCAACCTGTGGCGCCATGGGTCATTGTCGTAACCTGTCCTGAAAATTTCATTTCGTGGTTTATAGAATTCGAATGGAATCAAAAGACATGTATGCCAGCTTTCGGCATTCCATATCTAAGGCGCTCCGAGCAACCGCGAGAAAACCGTCAGGGGTGATACCAACCCCCACCCTCGGTGGGCGAGGGTTGAAACAATTAACAATAATTTTCATTACGGATACATCAGGCAATAGATAACTGTATTACTGATATTGAGCAGTACCTATATGATCGTATTGGTGCCTAATGGCGAGGTATGTAGTGAGCAACGACGAGCTGCTGACTATGCATCATCACATTCAGCTTCAGAAAGGATGTTACGTGTTGGTTCTGGATGGAAACGTATTTTGTTATATTGATCTTCGAAGGGACTAGATGGGTTCATAAGGATGGCGTATAAAAAACATATAATCAAGACAGGTAAAAAGAGTAAAGACCAAAAAGTTTTCTCCAGTGAGTAAGCGATCGACCAAGCAAATACTGTGGAAACTTCGGGGTCAATGTATGCCAGAATGCGTCATTCGTCTCTGCCACATCTCCTCTTGCCCATCCACCATAGGTAGGGGATGTGTGGCCAGTAGGGATAGCACGTGCGCTGAGAATTCCATTAGCCTGCCTGAGGGCGCTGGGTGTCCTTCTGACCTCCACTTCCATCCACTCACACCAGTTGCTCGCTCCTAACCTTAGGCTTCTAAACCCTGCCTTGAACCAGTTCGACGAGACGGGCTGACTGACTATGGCTGCTACGTTCCTCCATGTTCCCATATTTTTTACACCGCACAGCAGCTGATGGTGAAGCAAAATACAATTGATGATGATAAAGCTAACGTCAGCCCCTCAAAAAGTCAATGCAGCAATACAGGATGGTCAATTTGCGAACAGGGCCTATCTTATAATATCTTATTGTAATTATGCCTTGATTGTCTCATTATTCATTCCTTCCGTCGCATCAAAGACTACCCACCCCATGCTGTTCTTGAAATAATGCACATGAAAAGCATAAATATTTGAAGATAAAATACATAAATGTACTGCAGCCTGAACAAAGAACACTCCAAATTACATTTCTAGACGAGGCAATGAGAGTGTCATCGGTACGACGCGACTACGAGCGCTTTGGTAACGAAAAGGGGATGAGAGAGCGGCGGAGAAAAGGGAGAGAGGGAGAGAGAGGCACCGATGCGGATCTGTGCTCAGTGGGGCAGAAAAGAGGATCGCTTCGGTCGCCGCGCTAGCCGGAAGGGAATGGCGTTGTAATGGATGACGTAATGGATGACGTAATGGATGACGTAATTCGTAACGTAATGGGTGACGTAATGTTGTTAAGAACTGATAATTCATGGTGGCTGCGTTTAGGCTAATGTCATGAATTCAGGCATCCTAAGAAATGATATTTTCTTTCAGTATTCTTCACCCTGCCTTGAAATGCCAGGTCGTTCATTACTGTTCTTCAGTGAGACTGAGTTGTCCGTCTGAAAGCGATAAACAGCTCTGGCTCCTTCGGGAGAATAAATGATAAACATTTGTACCTAGTGTAGTGTGCAATGAGTACGTATTCTGTCACATTTGTTTTGTTTTTAAATTTATCTTAAAACACGTTTTCTGTTAAAAACTGCGAGCATAATTGCTCGCCAGCACACATCCATTATCAGATTTTCTGATAAGCATAATGCTAGGTACTCGCTATGGCTTTGAAACAACATTTGCAGTGGATTTGTTATTTTACATACATTCTATCATATTTCTATACAAAGCAGACACAGTCACCATGCCCATTTTACAAAACCCTTCCGGAGCGGTAGAACAGCATGTATGCCCGCGCCTTCAGCATCATGTCCAAGGTCATTTCGGTGACGTGAGTGTCGCTCACATGAAACCACCGGCCTGTTTCTGGTTCGATGTCGTTTTTGAGCTCAATATCACAGTCGCCTGACAAGGTCTGGCCGAGAGCGAGTGAATTGCTTGTAAGAAACGCCAACACTTTATTATGAGGACAACAATGGAGTAAAAAAAAAAAACATAAACAACAATGGAGTCACTAAGCGGACACATTACAGGCAAACCAATGGTCATAGTTAGGTTATGTGGCTGCATGGAGCTGTGAGCATTTTGCATTGTGCAATGTGCATGTTATGCACACACCATAATGACAATCTTATATACAAAGCTTCCTTGCACAAGTTGGCCCATACGTGTCGTGCTTACTGCTTCTTAAGCAGCATATTTAGAATTGTTTGAGTAGTCATTTGCCATCGAAATCAGCTGCCTTTGCATTGCAGAGTAGCGCGATAACAACGACAACAACAAAAGAAAACGTTAGAGGCTAGAACTCCTGCAAACGTCCCCTAAACGGTTTAATTATGACATTTAACAGCAATTCATATTGCTGAGCTTGGTATACATACATACAAGTTCCTCCAGTCAGTGTAATAGGTTGTTCATGCTCGTATATAGAGAACTTCAGTACAGGCAGCCAGCATTAATTTGTTGGCACCAAGAGCCTCAATTATTGCTGCTGTTTGTTGTTTACCTTTGATATGAATTGGTGTTCCGGGTACGACGCTGTATATCGCACCTTATAATGCACCTCTTACTTTTCTATCGCATTCCTCCGCACCGTGTCACAGAAATTCACATATATAGCTGGCTTAGAAATCGTTATGTATGCCGTTGCCCGTTGCTGTAATTGTAAGTTCTGGCTCCACCCCGATTTCTATAGCTGCCGTTGCCATACGTTGCCTTGGCTTCAGCTTCCCTCGTTCCCAGTGCCCGCCATTGACAGGCTTACCCAGGCTTACCTACCGTGATAGCCGACAATCAATCTTAGAAATGGCACCGGCATTCAGCTACATATATTTAAGCTTCTATTTATTGAGGCTACCTCCCAGCCAGCACGTATTTCTACCTGTATTCACATCGCCCATTACACCTGTGGATTCCCGTCTCTTTGTTCGTGCCTGAAATCACGCAGTCCACTCGTGATCACACCGTGGTGAATATGCAGTTGAATCACAGTCGTGTGCTGATCAAACCGTGGCTATCACGCTGCCATATCGTGGATCCGTGACCGAAGCCATTCGCGTTTTGATACAGTGAAGGTGCTGTTAGCTGTATTTCGGTTGCAGCTCAGGCGTGACTAAGCGGTAAACACGTTGGAATGTCAGTCGCGAAAGGCAAAATGTAGCCGACGTTATGTTCATTTTTCAAAAGCCGTCTGAGGATGATGCATGGAAGTGGTCGAAATCAATCACCTGAAAGTTGTAATTAGGTAGGAGCCTGTATGTGTCATCATTTTTTTCCATGTAGTAGTTTGAAGTTCTCTTAGCTGTGTATAACTCGAACTTCTGAAAGAGCTGTGTTCACAAGGAAGAGGATTATGGAAATATACATACATACATACATACATACATACATACATACATACATACATACATACATACATACATACATACATACATACATACATATGCTGACACAGGGTAGCACATCATGTGGTTGACACACCAGAGACCCTTTCATCTGACTATCCTGCCTCCTACTTATTCCGATAGAATGCTGTCTGATATTGCAGCTGTTTAACCCTATTCCTGGCGGGGGGGGGGGGGCCTCAGGAGCCCCCCTGAGGTTTTTTTTGGTTATTTCTCCCAAACGCGTTGAGCTAGGAAGCTCAAATTTTCTGACTTTTCCTAAAAGGCTTCTACGCAACATGTCTGAAAATTTTGAGTTGATCTGACCTCAGGTCAGGTCACCAGAGGCGGTTTGGTGACCCTACCTCAGAAAAGTTTGCAATCACGCCAGAGCTAGAGTTTTTGACCGATCAATTTCTTCTCTTCAGGCTTAGTTAGGGTACCAGTATGTGCAATTTGTTTATCTCGGAATTTTGATATCGGTGACCTAAGGTCAGGTCAGTTTCGCGACCTCCCCATTATAAGTCAATGGGGGAAAAATCAACTCCCTGTTTTTACCACTAAAACGGTCGGAATGGCCCCATATACCATACATGACTTCATATACGATCAACCTTCACTACCTTGAGGTCTGTTTTGCTGTTGGGCAGCTGTGAGGTCATGTGACGTCATCAAAGGTCACCAAGGTTTTTTGGCCAATAACTCCGTACAGGAACAAGATACAGACGCGTGGATGGTCTCATTGTGTTCAGCTCGTCAAGACGCATCGAATGATATACATGATGACCTCGAGGTCACGTGACCTGAGGTCAACCTTTGACCTTGACCTTTCGAGTCAACATGTATATCATTCGATGCGGATTGACGGAGGATCACGATGATGCCCTTAGTTTGTTCCTATCTTGACTAATTCGAAAGTTATTCGAGAAAACTCTCTCCATATCTAGCGCCGCCATTTTGACTTTTTCGACCCCTGTGACGTCATCTTTGACCTGACCTGAAAATGACCTTTGTAAAAATTGTAGATCTTGACCGTGCGTATCCGATGCCGTTTACCGTTTGTCGCTGCGATGTGTTTTTTGAGATCTGAAGGGGGGGGCCGAATCGGCCCCCCCCCCGCCAGTTTCTTGTCCCGGCGGAGCCCGCCAGGAATAGGGTTAAGCCAGCCGGGCCTGGGATTTACCTCGATTACTTACAGGGTTCGGGATGGGGGCGCTTACCCGCCCTTTGTCTAACTTCGTAATCAACTAAGCTACGGAAACAAAAACAGTGCTCAATGAAAGGTCTTCGTAATGTTTCTAAATGGCCGAACAATTAACCTCAGGTCAATTTCAAATGTCGGGGGTCAAGGCCAAAGGAAGTTTGTGGGTGTAGTGCGTACTGCGTTGTCATTTTTTATCGACTGATACACGCATAACTATTGTAACTTGGTGTTTTTGCTTTGTGCGGATGTACTGTTTTCGTAAGTTCTTTTTTAGATAATACGGTGCATAGGTGGCGGAACGAGGGGCGCTTCGGGCACCGTGCCCCCTTTGATTTTGGCATTTTAACATTAGCCCTATGGGCGTTGCATGGAAAGAATGTGACCAAAGTCGGCAGTGCCCCCCCCCCCCTTAATTGAAGCTGTTCCGCCGCCACTGATACGGTGGTGACATACGTAGATCCCTATGTCCACCATTCTCTTTTTATGGGTATGAAAAAGGCACGATTGTCGTTGACGCTAGGCACCCAAGAAAATGAGCTCCACCAGAACTGTTAACGAAAACTCAGAATGACAGTGATCACATTTAGCTCGAGTTAGAGCACGGCGAAAAGGTACATGACTTAATTCCTTGAGCCTTGCTAAATCGAAGGGTTTCAGGAACTGTGTGAACTGATGAAAATTGATCCGTCTACTTTTATGAAGAAGCGTAGTGGCTCATGATAGCGTGACTTGGCTTGTAAGTGTAAATATGTATACATTGGCACAATGAGCCACTCGCAAATGTGCTTCAGCCGACCTTGTGTCATCACTCGTCTGCCATGCCAGTCTAGGTGCACACTCATTACATAACGCTCATCATTTATTACAAACGAATCCAAGTCATCAGCCCCGGTATGACGCAATGACAGAGATGTACAAATCTGATTTTCCCTGTAATCACAAATTGATGAATTTGTAACCCTGCTATGATTCGTAATTGTCTATAACTCAAACAAAGGAGTAGTTGGCAACAATCAGAAGGCATCCAACTTAGTTTCTGTAAATTTTCATCAATATGCTGCCTGCTGAGAGGTGAAATTTATTATAGCAGAGGTTACATTTATTGTAAGGTATGTACAGTCATCAAGCGTAGTCAAAGAAGAAACACTCCAAGTGCAATTACACTATGCAACAAAAATGAAACATTTTCTGTTCCTGGAAAGCGACCGAATTTTTCTTATTCATTGGGTCCTATTAACCGAAATGGGCATTAGTTTTGATCTGAAAATGCTTTTCCGGTTTTCAGAGACGATTTTCGACTTTTGGCCCCGAAATTCGGTTTTTGGCCCACCGTGTCCGATGTACTTGAGTAATCGACTCGCGGTAACTTTCATCGCCTTTCCTATGCCACAAGCTTTCGAATGATATCTGGTTTTGCATATTTGCGTGCAAAAAATACGTCATTAATCTATGTTAAAGTAAGAAAATGTTGAAATTTTGTAAAAATTTGACATTTTTTTCGATTTCATTTCAAAATAGAGGAAAAACTAAAGGCCCTATCCAAATTCTGAGCCCAGTTCCTTGACGAGCATTCAATTTCCATTGGAAGGTACCTTTTTAGTGCATTTTATCGGATTCCTGTGGCGTCCAGATGGAGCTAACCTAAACACATATCCTAAGTCATATCACATAGCATTAACCTGATAACGTATGTTGACGCCATAGGATCAACGAGGGGTCAACTGAGGTCATGTTATTGACTCCTTGTGACCTCGGGTCACACGCAGGAACTTACTTTTGAGCAGTCCTGTCGCTCAGAATCTTGATCTGTACCTCCATTTGTTAGAATGATTCTTCATGCACTGAACACATATTGTCATGGAAATGGCTGGGGGTCCGTTTTTCAAGTGACTCAATCTGGACGCCACAGTAAACCGATAAAATGCACTAAAATAGTACCTTCCGAACGGAAATTGAATGCTCTTCAAGAAACTGGGCTCAGAATTTGGATAGGGCCTTTAGTTTTTTCTCTATTTTGAAATGAAATCGAAAAAAATGTCAATTTTTACAAAATTTCAATATTTTCTTACTTTAACATAGATTTATGACGTTATTTTTACACGCAAATATTTTTTTTTATAAATTTAGTCCGAACCTTTTGATGGGAAGGATTCACAAGGACAGAGCCACCGCTAAGCGAAGCTTGTTGCGATGACCCTGCCCTCTACCCTCCGATCGCGCAATTCCGATTTTATGGCAGAATTTAGAGGCCAAAGTTTTACGTGCGCACAAAGCCGCGCACGGCGGTCCCCTCGCTGACTTCGCCTGGCTACGGCCTGCCACCAACCGCAACCATACCTGTCAGGAGGCCCATAAATGTCGAGCGCCCGTCGCGCTTCGAACCCGGACTGTCATAACCGGGAACGCGTGCTCTCACCACGCGGAGTCCAACGCTCTAACCAACTGAGCTACGGGACCGGCTGTCTTGCAAACCGGATATCATTCGAAAGCTTGTGGCATAGGAAGGGCGATGAAAGTTACCGCGAGTCGATTACTCAATTACACCGGACACAGTGGGCCAAAAACCGAATTTCGGGGCCAAAAATCGAAAATCGTCTCTGAAAACCGGAAAAGCATTTTCAGATCAAAACAAATGCCCATTTCGGTTATAATGGGACCCAATGAGTCCAAAAAATCGGTCGTTACTAAGGAACAAAATGCCTGTTGCATAGTGTTATTAGCCTATAGTTGATGAAATGCAGTCTATCCACTCCTCGGTACACTGAAGGAATGGAGACTGTCGCTAAAACTTCATTACTGAAGTTACTGGTCCGGATGAGAGTGAGAAGAGAGAGTGAGAGAGAGAGAGAGAGAGAGAGAGAGAGAGAAGAGAGAGAGAGAGAGAAGAGAGAGAGAGAGAGAGAGATAGAGAAAGAGAGAGACAGAGAGATGGACAGAGAGACAAAGAAAGAAAGAAAGAAAGAAAGAAAGAAAAAAGAAGAAAGAAAGAAAGAAAGAAGAAAGAAAGAAAGAAAGAAAGAAAGAAAGAAAGAAGAAGAAAGAAAAAAGAAAGAAGAAAGAAAGAAAGAAGAAGAAAGAGAGAGAGAGAGAGAGAGAGCGAGAGAGAGAGAGAGATAGAGGAGAGAGAGAGAGAGAGAGATAGAGATAAGAGAGAATATAGAGAGAGAGAAAGAGTGACGAAAAACAAGACAGTCGGGGGATGAGCCAAATGGAAAGGATAGAGAAATATAGGAACAGAAGGAAGAGATAGATGAAATAACGACACACCTAATCGAGGCAGTGTCTCACCCCGTCACTTCTACACAATAAGAAGTGCCCAGGACGTCCCATCATCCGACTCCGTCATTCTCCCCGCAGTTTTCCTTGCCCCGCCCTCTCGCGGCTCTACCCCGTCCCCTGCAGCCGGTGCTCGCAGATGTATCCGTGCAATGTAGTCGGACTCATGTCATTCCACTCTCGCAGCTCCGCCGCCAGGTTAGTGGCTATGAAGAGGCCGTTGTGGTTTTCGTTGGGCTGCCCGCTGTACCAGGCGGTGTAGGTTACCGGTGAACCGTCCGTCCAGCGCGCGCCGTCAGCAGGAGCGCCCAGCGGCCAGAACATGCCGATGTGGAAGTAGACGCCGCCCGCCTGCCGGGCCAGGGTGGAGATGAAGTCGTTCTCGGCTGCGGAACTGATGGAGACCAAGTGGGAGCCGGTGCCGGCAGAGTTGCAGGCGAGCTCGGCGTCCGGCCACGAGAGAACGGCGGGGAACACGCGGTAGCAGCCACCGGAGAAGACACTCCAGTCGGGGGGACAGGTCACTGGGGTGCAGGTGAAGCCCGGGTCGAGGCTAGGGTCGAGACCCGGGTCAGGGTCACTCACTCGCAGGCCCACACAGAGCGGCTCGACGAGACAGCGGAGTCCACACTGGATTACAGAGCCGCTCTGCAGCGTGGTCAGAGCTGTGTGGTTGATGGGTGGGTCGGAGCTGAACCAGCGACCAGCGCCGGCGCTGGGCGCTGGGAGCAGCACCAGCACAGCAACCACCGCCAGCACCCGGACGGAGTGGCCGGGTCGGAGCGAGGTCATCGCTGTCGGCAGGGGCGAGGGACGGGGATGGGGAGACGTAGAGACGGCGCAGATATAAGAGACTCACTGGAGACGTAGAGAGACGTAACTTTGGAGCTCCAAGAGACGGTAAAGAATGAGACGGTGCCGTTCTTAGAGGTAGTAGAACTTTTAGTAGATGATGAAGAGATTCAATGACGGAAGTCTAGCGTTATCCTCTAGATAATACCAGACTGCAGAGGACTCAATGTAGGTTGTAGATTTCTGCCCGGTAGCTTCGAGTTTGTGATGATATTTTGGACAAAGGTCAAGCAATTTGACAACTGACAAGTCAACACGACGATAAACAGGAGATGCGCTGCTCTTCTTCCCGGTAAGCTGATTAAACCACTGCCTTCGGTTAAAGATCTACTGTGTGAGACGAATGGTATCCAGCTCACAACTTCCAGCACCCTGTTTCCAGTTCGATATCCGGACCACGTTCACCGTGTGGGTCCGTCAGTCATACTGACCGAGTACCATTCCCCAGCGCGGTCCCCTGGGGTACTTATAGGTGCCCCCGTGCCGCCCACTTGGAGTGCTTTGTCCACTTACCCCCGCCCCCACCCCCACCCCGTCCTTACCGACGGGACTGTCAGTGAACAAACCGACAGGCGGGACTGGAGTTGAGGAAGACGCGGGCAGCCGGGTCGGTAATGGAATCAGACAGACAGACAGACAGACAGACAGACAGACAGACAGACAGACAGACAGACAGACAGACAGATGGACGGCCGAACAGACAGGCAAGTAGACAAACAAACAAGTAGAAATAACAAACAGGTAGGCAGGCAGGTAGACACACAGACACATAAGCTCACATGTGCTGGGCACACACACGGTAATGAGCAAAATACTCTATGAATTATCATACCGTGCAGAAAATTAGGTACTTATAGGTAGTTTTAGACGATCGATGAACATGCCACTATCTTTAAGAAACTAGTAACTTTGTCGATGAACGAAGTCCTACTAGTTTCTTTTTCTTTCTTTCTTTCATTTTCGTCCACGGAGAAACGTGCCAAACAACACATAGAAATTTGAAAAACACAAAAGATTAAATATTTCATATTTGTTAGCCGTTGTCAGCTGCCTGGCATCGTCCGCGTCACAGAAATACGCCAGATCCGAACGGGGTGGACCACATGTAGCGACATCTACGAATATGCTGCTTGGCTTCAGATGGCGCTACTAGCCGATACATGCAGTCGTACATTCCGCATTGCAGCCAGGTGAACCGCACTTAGACAGGACAGACATTTCATATCATCTTACGTATATAAGCAGCCTTCTTAAGTTCTAAATTAATGACGACGGAAACAGTGGCGCTCCTGGAAAAATTATATGTGTAACGGAGTGGATGATCGGAGGAACGCAGCGCCTGCCCACTTCTGCTTCTTACCATATCAAACGCTCAGTCAAATAAGCATTCACCGTTCCGTGCTTCTATCCTCAGGATACTGAAATCTTTCTCCTCCACGCCGCAACCCCCCTCCGGACTGGACAGGCAACTTTATCTCATGCGGGCTGCTCCCTTGGAGCGGCACCGCTGCTCCTGAGGGAGGGCACCCCGTAGCCGGGTGCAGTGAGTACCTTGGGACTGGTCGGCCTGTCCTTCGGGATGGGCTCAGCCCCGGTGACTCACTAGGGTGCCTGCCCAGACCAATGTCTCCCCCTAATTCCTATCATCCTTCCGGCTCTGAAATGGTCTAATTGGACCGAAAGGGCCTAACCCAACAAAACAAAAACAAAACAAATAAGCATTTATTGATGCATAGAGGTATACACTTGGGCAATGGACATTGCATGAGCATTAGTCCGTGTGTGCCATGCCGTCCACAGACTGCTTTCCCTAATCCTGTTGGTCCAGATCTTCTACGAAAGCCAGGTCAGTTCCCTTCAACTTTTCTTCCACCCACTTGTCGAACTTCTCCGTCATCTCGGGGGTGAAGTGGTTCTTCCAGTCACCCACCTTACCCTTCCTGATGAAGCTCCCTCGGTCCGGGTACATCAAACCAAGCGCCTTCATGTACTCATAGTTCACCCACGGGTTGTTCTTGAAGTTGTCGAAGTGTAGATGCTCCGCCAGCTTGTCCACCTGTTCGTCGGTGAAGTCCTTCCCCAGGAACTTGGCCACCTTGCGGATCTCCGTCTTCATGTCCTTCTTCATGTCCTCGTAGAAGAGGAAGCAGAGGTTGGGGTGGTGACGCAGGTTCCACGCCTCGATCACGTGCTCGATGGTCCCGCTTTCGACAACATTCCCTTCTATGAAGTACTCCATAAACAGCTGAAATAAAGAGCGTGGATAGAATAAAGGGTCTCAATAATGCTTTAGAACGATATGAACGCAATCGGAAGCGAAACAACTCTGTGCAGCAAATCCGATTGTATGCGAGTCCATAGGCGGCGGAACGGGGAGGGCACCGGGGCACCGTGCCCCCCTTTGATTTTGGCATTTTAACATTAGCCCTATGGGCGTTGCATGGAAAGAATGGGACCAAAAGTCGGCAGTGCCCCCCCCCCCCCCCTTAATTGAAGGTGTTCCGCCGCTACTGTGCGCTGCGAGTCGATATCAAGCATGTGTAGCTCGCACGCTGAAGTCCAGCCAGAGAAAGTATTTCATAAACCATCTGGGCTTTATTATTTTGTTTATTATTTTGACAACCCAAAATGACAGCTTATTATGACTAGACAAAAAGATAATAATAATGCATTTATTACCAGGCCAGAACCAGAACAGAAAGTTTCCGAGTTCAAGGAAAAGCTGCCAACACTCGGTTTTGACGTACCTCCAGGCTCCCCGTGAAGTTATGCAGACGCAGCAGCCTCATATGGTGGTAGAGCGAGACACAGACGTCCTTGGGGTTCCTGGCGACGTAGACCACCTTGCAGACATCCAACAGGCGCGGGTTGTTGAGGGAAAACGGCAGGTGCGACTTGACGAACCGCGGTGAGGGTCGGTTTGGATCGCTGGCAGCTGCGGAGCCGTTCGGGATGACGCCCTGAGCTCTGAGCATGGCGACCAGCCCTTTGTCCAGAACGGCCTTGAACTCCATAAAACTCCACCTGGAAAATTCATGAAGAAGTTTACACTACAACTTAACCCTCGCCGGCCGAGGGGGGGCGGGTGCCGCCCCCCTCATTGTTTTTTTTTTTCGCGATAGCTCCGAACACGCTGGCGATAGAGAGCTGAAACTTGAGATACCTTACCTTTGATTCAAGCCGCATCTTTTGACACCAACCGCATTTTGGGTCAGGTCAGGTCACTGATCTATGACGTCATAAGTGAACCTCTGCACGGTCTTCAGATGTCGCAACTTCGCAACGCCCTCACTGCCAGAGGAGATGTCACAGGGAAATGAAACTTGCAGGATCTAGTATCCATTATGAGTCTCACAACTTGAATATCTCGGATTTTTCCTAAAGGTCATATGAGGTCAGGTCATTTTCGTGACTTCACCATTATAAGTCAATGGGGAAAAATGAAAACTGCTATTCTGGTGCCGGGAACGATCTCCAACTATCTCAAGCACACAGAATCGTGATTTGATGCACTCCTTGCAAGGTTAGATGCGTCACTTTTGCAATGTTGACCTTGCGTGACGTCATATATGACGTCATCAAGGTCAGATTAGTTTTTCGTCAATAACTCCCGACTAAATTGAGCTAGCGAGTCGAGAAAGCCACCAATGGACTCAGGAAGACCTGTCGAATCGAATGATATGCGACATGACCTCTTTCGACCAACATCGTGACCTGGGGGTGCTGACCTGACCTTGACCTGAGGTCAACACCTTAAGTTGACCTGACCCGAACAAAAAGTATATCATTCGACGCGCCTGAGCGAGGCGAACACGATGCTGCCAAAATCGCGGCTCTGTGGCCGTTTTTTGCGAAGTTATTCACCAAAAACTGAACCGTACCTTGGGGCACTTGACCTGACCTCAGAGGTCACCGGTTGACCTAGGACCTTAAAATCGGATACCAATCTCTGCGTCTCGTAACGGCGCACACGCTCGTTTTTTCCGCGACGCGCTAGCTCCACCAGGGGCGAAACGGCGGGGGGTCGTACCCGCCCCCCCCCCCCTCCTCGGCCGGCGCGTATGTAAAAAACCAATAGGTCCGGCGAGAGTTAAAGCTCAACAAAGGGTCAATGCCAAATTAAAAAAATAACAAAAATACGGCTTTTAACTTTGGAACATTCCAACCAGGGGCGGATCCAGGAAAACTCCAAGGGGAGGGTCATGAATCGAAGTGGTGCCCCTACCTATACCCAAAATTAAAAACTCAACGGATTTCGTCCACTTCATTTTGGTGGTGCCCCCATTTTCAGTTTTTTATTTTTATTTTTTATTTTTAGTCAGTATCTTAACTCTTAGCCACAACCACATTAAACCAATTGTAAGCAAGTATATATGAATGTGCTATGTGTATATGTTACGGGTATATATGTTGTGGACGCTGAGTAGTGAGTACTTACCAGGAACGTTATCAGGTAAGCAAATCGTTGTCAGTCCGACGAACTTGACCCTGGCGTCTAAAGGGTCTGTCCTTGACACTTCAGGCTTGTCAGGGGCACCAAAGTCCTTCCAGGGACACCACAAACCTGTCAGGGGCACCTACGGCCTTGTAGGGGCGCCACAGGCCCGCCAGGAAGCAGGGGCACCACAGGTCTAGCAAGTATACACGACAGGAAAGGGCACAACGGGCCTGTTGGGCCCATGAGCACCCCTAGGGGCAGGGGCACCACAGTCCTTCCAGGGGCACGCAGGCCTGTGAGGGGCACCAGCGGCCTAGCAGGGGCACCAGTCAACACAGGCGTGCCAGGGGCACCACAGGCCTGCCAGGGGCACCAGAGGCCTGCCAGGAGCACCACCGACCTCGCAGGGGTAACTTGGGCCTGTCAGAGCCCAGGGGCACCACGGGCCTGTCGAGAGGGGCACTTCAGGCTTTTCAGGGGCACCATAGTCCCCTCCGGGCGCAGGGGTAGCAGGGGCACCAGAGGCCTGCCATGGGCACTACAGGCCTAGCAAGGGCACCACTGGTCTATCAGGGACACCACGAGCCTGTCATAGCCAGGCATCTCAGGCTTGTCAAGGCCCAGGGGCACCACAGGTCTGTGAGGGGCACCAGCGACCTAGCAGGGGCACCAGTCAACACAGGTCTGCCAGGGGCGCCACAGACCTGCCAGGGGCACCACAGACCTGCCAGGGGCACCAGAGGTCTGCCAGGGGCACCTTGGGCCTGTCAGGGGCACCATAGACCTGCCAGGGGCACCACAGACCTGCCAGGGGCACCACAGACCTGCCAGGGGCACCAGAGGCCTGCCAGGAGCACCACCGACCTCGCAGGGGTAACTTGGGCCTGTCAGGGCCCAGGGGCACCACGGGCCTGTCGAGAGGCACTTCAGACTTTTCAGGGGCACCAGTCCTCTCCGGGCGCAGGGGTACCAGCGGCCTAGCAAGGGCACCAGAGGCCTGCCAGGGGCACCAGCGGCCTAGCAAGGGCACCAGAGGCCTGCCAGGGACACCACCTAACAAGGGCACCACGGGCCTGTCAGGGGCACCTCAGGCTTGTCAGGGCCCAGGGACACCACAGTCCTTCCAAGGGCACCGCAAGCCTGTCAGGGGCACCAGAGGCCTGCCAGGGGCACCACAGGCCTAGCAAGGGCACCACTGGCCTGTCAGGGGCACCTCAAGCTTGTCAGGGCCCAGGGGCACCACAGTCCTTCCAGGGGCATTACAAGCCTGTCAGGGGCACCAGAGGCCTAGCAAGGGCACCACAGGCCTGCCATGGACACCACAGGCCTGCCAGGGGCACCACCGGCCTTGCAGGGGCGCCTCAGGCCTGTCAGGGGCACCACGTGCCTGCCGGGGACACTTCAGGCTTGTCAGGGGCGTTACAGTCCTGTCAGGGCCCAGGGGCACCAGGCCCGTGGTGTCCCTGCTAGGCCTGTGGTGCCCCTGGCGGTCCTGTGGTGCCCCTGTCAGGACTGTGATACCTCTGATAGGCCGGTGGTACCCCTGGCAGGTCTTTGGGCCCCCGGGCCTCAAGGGGGGGGGGGCCATGACCCATGTGACCCCCCATTGGATCCGCCCCTGATTCCAACTGCAGAAATGTGGGCACAAGTTCCTTATTACGACCGCAAACTTCACAATACTTCAGTTGCGAAATTCCTTTAGGAGTGTCGGTTGAAATGCAGAACAAAATGAAGCATGACACTTTGGCGCCCCAGGGCTGCGGAGTCGGAGTCGGAGTCGGAGTCTGTCGGAGTCGACAATTGTGACCGGAGTCGGAGTCGGAGTCGGAGTCGATTTTAGAAACCCGAGCCGGAGTCGGAGTCGGAGTCACCGAAAATCTGTCGACTCCGCAGCCCTGCTAGGTCTGCGGAGTCGGAGTTGGGAGTTGGAGTCGGTCGGAGTCGACAGTTCTGCCCGGAGTCGGAGTCGGAGTTGGAGCTGGTTTTTGAAAGCCGGAGTCGGAGTCGGAGTCGGAGTCGCCGAAAATCCATCGACTCCGCACTGGCAGCCCTGGGCGCCACTATCAGCCACCGCATCTATAAAGCAGACCTTTACTTCCCATAGTCGGTTCTTTTCAAAAGTGGTAGGTACCGAATGAGCGCTTAAGTTCCTAACACTCATCAATCGAAGAAGGGGCATTCCACGTCAAGTGGGACAAAAAATGATCATTTTGAACCTCACTTCCTCCGATTTTTGCGAAACTTTGTGAAACTACTCATCTATATGTGAAAAGAATGGAGACATATTTTTGTCAAGATATGACGTCACGTTTCCGAGATACACGTCATCAAACATTGACTTAGGCAAGGCACATTATCATCTTTAGAGCGTCATAACCATTGAAGTTTTAGACATATCACCACGAGACAAAGTGTGAAATGGAGGGAATAGGTCAGGCTTTAATTTTAGGATAACAATATTGTTGCGTTCACTCACCGAGCACTCGTCGATAACTGCCGCGTCCGTGCGGCGCTGGCCCGCGCGGAGCGGGACGGGGTTGTGACCTCCAGTGCCCCGGGGCAAGGTCAGCTGGCGGTCGGATGATCGTCCGGTCACGCGCAGGGGCGGTCGCGCGCGCACAGTGAGGGGAGGCCGAAGTGTGACCGCCACACACCTCCCTCCCCACTTCCAGCTACATCTTCGTGTAGGTGAGCCGATCAGGCTCGTTGCGGTTTCGCAGCGGGTAGCGGTTCAGCTGCGGCGGGGAGCAGGTCTCAGATTCAGCAGGCTCCTCGGTGGGCTCATCCTCAGCAGCCCTCGGTCCGTGAGAACCGTCCGGTACCGCGCCATGACGCAGGTCTTCCACGGCCAGGTCCACGAACGAGTCCAGGCGGGTCTCGTCAGCCCGACGTGCAGGCGCCGGCGCCGGCAGGACGGGGGCCAGGGTGCCGGCGTCCGAGCTGCAGTCCTCAGAGAGCAGTCGGCCAGGCCTCACTGGACAGGCACGCAGGCGGTCGTGGTGCACGATCATAGACCGCCTCCTGCCGTCTACTTCCCTCACTCGGTAGGTCACTTCGCTCTTCAACTGGAGAACCTCGAACGGTCCTATCCACTTGTTGGACAGCTTCGGACTGACGCCTACCTTCCTGTCCAGGTTTGACACCATGACGAGGTCCCCCGGAGCGTGCTGACTGAACCTGACGGTCTGTTTCTGTCTGTAGGCGCGCCTGCTGGACTCCACCTTCTCCTTCACCTCATGGCGCAGCTCGTCCAGTTCTTGGAGGCGTGATGCTATCTGGCTGTCATCTCGGGCGCGACCTGCCGCGAGATCTGTTGGAGTCGTGGCCTCATAGCCGAGCAGCAGCATATGTGGAGTCTGTCCCGTTGTTTCATGTACGCTTGTCCGGTAAGCCGCCATGACCTCCGGGAGCCGTGCATCCCAGTCAGCGTGATTTGTCGACACGTAGGACCGGAGCATGTTGCCGAGTGTTCTCATGAACCGTTCCGCTTGCGGGTTTCCTTGTGGATGATGGGGAGTTGTCCGACTTTTCTGGATGCCGAACCTTGCACACAGCATGCGGAAGAGCTCAGACTCAAACTGCTTCCCTTGGTCTGAGTGGATCTGACGCATGGCGCCGAAGCGACAGATGATCTCATCCATGAGGACCTTGCACACGCTCTCGGCGTCCTGACGCTCCATCGGGAACGCTTCCGTCCACTTCGTTGCCTGATCTGTGACAACGAGTATGTACTTGTTACCCCTCCGACTGGGCGAGAATGGTCCGCAGATGTCAACTGACACGAAGTCCCACGGCCGCAGCGGAACAGGCAACGGCTGATGTGGGGCCTTGTCGCGCTGGTCTGGCTGCTTCACCTGGAGACACACCTGACAGGAACCGCACCAGTCGGAGACATCCGCAGTCATCGTGACCCAGAAGAACCGGTCTCTTACCCTATCCAGAGTGCGCCTCCCTCCTTGATGGCCAGACATGGGGTCATCATGCGCCAGCCTCAGCACAGCCGGCACCAGGTGTGCCGGCACGACAACTTGCTCGCGCTCTCGGCCGCGGCACCTGTATCTGTTGATCAGTAGTCCGGCTTCGATCTTCAACGCGTCTCTTCTCCTCCAAAGCCGTCGTGCTCCTTCCGGAGCGGTCTGGGCGAGCCTGCCGATCGCGATGCCGTCCTTGACACAGCGCAGAGCCTCGTCCCGCTCCTGCTCCTCCGGTGTCACCAGAGCCGTGTCTGTCAGACGCACGGCGCTGACCGGCGCACGGGACAGCGCGTCGGCATGGGGAATGGACTTCCCGGCGACGTGTTGGATGTCGAGCTCGAACTCAGACAGCTTCAGAGCCCACCTGGCGAGACGTCCCTTCAGCTTGTTGGAGGTGGAGAGAGCCAGCAGTGGGTTGTGATCCGTTCTGAGCACGCAACGCCTCCCGTAGATGTAGACCCTGAAGTGTTCCACGGCCCAGACCAGTCCAAGACACTCCTTCTCCGTGGTCGAGTAGTTACGTTCGGCCTCTGCCAACACTCGGCTGGCAAACGCGACGGGCCGGCCATTCTGAGACAGGATCGCGGAGATCCCAACATCGGAGGCATCAGTCGTCAGCTCGAAGTCGCTGTCCATCTTGGGATACGCCAGGACTGGCGCAGTCACCAGAACGCCTCTCAGTTGTTGGAACGCACTGTCACACTCTGTGGTCCATCTGAAGCCGTTCTTGAAAGTACGGTCTGCCTTCCTCTCCAACAGTCTCAGCAGCGGCTTGGCCATGTCGGCGTACTTGGGACAGAAGCGCCGATAGTAGGATGTCAGACCGATGAACCTCTGAAGCTCCTCGTGCGATGCTGGCGTCGGGTAGTCGCTTACGGCCTTGAGCTTGTCTGGATCAGGGCGGATGCCGTCCTGGGTCACGAGGTACCCCAGGTAGCGTACCTCCTTCTTGGCGAAACTACACTTCCCCAGCTTCAAGAGCAGATTGGCGTCCGCGAATCTCCCCAGGATGTCGTCCAGTCGCTTCAGGTGCGTGTCGAAGTCCTTCGACCATAGGATGACATCGTCCACGTACGAAAGGGTGTATAGCCAGTTCGAGTCCGCCAGAAGCATCTGGAGCGCCATCTGCAGCGTTGCGCCTGAGTTCTTCTGCCCCATGGGCATCCTCAGCCACTCGTAGTGGCCGCTGTGGGTCGAGAACGCTGTCTTCTCGATGTCACGCTCGTCCATCTTGAACTGCCAGTATCCGCTGGCCAGGTCCAGTGTGGTGAAGAAGCTGTTGTTCTGCAGACAGTCCAGGGCGTCGTCGATCCGGACCAGCGGGTGTGCGTCGAACTCGGTTACTTTGTTGAGGCCTCGGTAGTCGATGGTGAGCCGACTGCTACCGTCCTTCTTCTTGCACATGACGACGGGCGCGCTCCACGGGCTGTGGCTTCTGCGGATGAGTCCTTTCCGCAATAGGTCCTCACAGAACTCTTCGGTCTTCCGTCGGGTCTCCCAGTCGGTTCTGCGCGGGGGTATCCGAATGGGCAGCTGATGCTGGTCCTTCAGACGTATGCGGTGCTTCACCAGGTCGCACATACCGACCTCTCCCCGTACGGAGAACGCGCCGTTGCGTCGCAGCAGGACCGCCGCCAGGGCACGGCGCTGCTCGTCCGTCACATCCGACTCGGCGACCTTGCTGCGGACCATGGCTTCCAGCTGTCGCTCTCTTGCCTCCCTTTCCTCCCGGTTGAGATCGCTCAGCGGCGAGGCACGCACTGTCGGCGGATCCGCGTAGCCGACACATCGGGCGACGCGACAGTGCACGACTTGTACAACTTCACTGCACTTCGACCCGGGTTACACAGCCGCAACTGAACAGCACTGTCTGTCCTGATGACGTCCACAGAGCTCGAGACGCAGAGACTGTTCCCGTAGCGTCGTGTGAACTTGCTGTCCTCGACCAAGGTGATGTGCTGCCCGGGTGCACATGCAGTGTCGGCCCGCACTCTGCCCGCCAGCAGAACCTCAGACGCCGCGGGGATGGTGACGTCCGCGGTGAGCTCGACTGGGTGTCCGTCGGTAGCCGGTGCACCGGCCGCGGCTGGGCCGCCAGCGTCGCGGCTCTCCATAGCCGCAACTGCAGCTGGGCCGCCGGGTACCACCGCCCTCTCGCCGAGGCTGCGTCCGCCGGTCACACGCCTGTCGGCCGTAGAGTTCTCCGTCAGTCGCATAGTCATGTGCACGAAGTCGAGCGCCACCTCGCCATACAGGGACAAGAAGTCATTGCCGAGGACGCATTCGGTGTTCACACTGTCAACAATCAGTACCGTGTGACGCCGCGGCGGCAGGTGACCACACTCGACGGTTGCATCAACAGTCCCCCTCACCTTCAACGGCGTGCCATCAATAGTCACCGGTGCCGATGCAGGGTGCACGAGGGGTCGGAACGCTTTGCACCCTACCGCCGGGCAGCTGCTGGTGACGAACGTGACGTCACTGCCAGTGTCAGCAAGCCACGTGACGCGGACGCCGTCGATGGTGCCCGGGATCAGCGGAGTCGTCCGAGCCACCCTAGAAGAGGCTACTACAGCGGGGACCGAGGAGCGGCGGCTCACATCCTCCTCGGTCCGTTCCCGTTTCCCGACCGCCGGTCTGCTGGGCGTTGGTACGGACAGTCAGAGCGCCAGTGGAAGAGTTCACCGCAGTTGAAGCAGCCCTCCTCCCTCCGACGGCTCGGTGTTCGGCGCCTGTTGGACGAACGGGACGAGCGGTTGTAGTCGCGGCTGGGACGGAATACGCGACATGCCTGCATCTGCTCCTCCAGCATCTGGATCTTGTCAGACAGCGCCGACAGCACCGAAGTCTCGCTGGGCTGAGGTTGAGAGCCGGTACTCCACGCGTCCGACTGTTCTCCTTTCGGGGCACCATGGACGGCCCCCACAGATGCGCCGCCTCCCGTTGACGTCTCGATCTGCTCCAGCTTTCTCGCCTCCAGGAGAACCGTCTCTGTCGACCACGTTGGTTGGTAGAACGAAAGTATGTGTTTCCTCGACTTTTCTCCGATGCCCATCAGAAACCGATCCTTCACCAGCCGCTGGCGGTATGTGGCGTCCTCCCACTCGGGGTAGGCGCGAGCACACAACGTTTCCAGATCGTACAGGAACGTCGCCAGTGATTCGCCGGGCCTGCGAATACGCTGATGAAACTCCAGCGCGTACTGAACAGCGAGTCCGGGAGAGTCGAACTCGGCATTCAACTTCTCGCACAGTTTCTTCCAGCTGTTCCTGTCGCCGTCGGAGAGGCGCATCGCTAAGTCGAATGCCCGACCGGTGATCGCCGGGAGCGCCATCACCGCCGTAGTTTCGTCACTGAAATCGCTGGAGGTCTTCTGTTCCGGTTTTGAACTGTCCCAGTTGCAAGCACGGGCAATCACTTCTATCTTGCTGATCCACGTTTTTACATTACCACTGCCGTCAAATTCCGGTAAACGGTAATTCTTCGCCATAGCCATGGCTCCGTTGCAGTTTTCCGCTGCCACCACGTGTTGCGTTCACTCACCGAGCACTCGTCGATAACTGCCGCGTCCGTGCGGCGCTGGCCCGCGCGGAGCGGGACGGGGTTGTGACCTCCAGTGCCCCGGGGCAAGGTCAGCTGGCGGTCGGATGATCGTCCGGTCACGCGCAGGGGCGGTCGCGCGCGCACAGTGAGGGAAGGCCGAAGTGTGACCGCCACAATATTGACGTAATTAACTAATTAGTGAACTTAATTAAAATTCAAAAAATAAATTTTGATTTTCTGAAAAATGGGTACCCTTCGATTTTGCTGATTTTTACATATTTTATTCTCCTATAAATAAGCTACATCATATAAAAAATCCAGAATGGGCCGACGTCTACGTAACTCTCTTTTGGACTTCGGAATGTCTGGCACTCGCGTGTTTCGTTTTAGCAACCAAGAAGAGGCGCTACCCGGAGATGCTTCTTTCTACCCCAACCAAACCAAAGCAAACCCAACCTGACCTGACGTGACCTGACCTAATCTAACACGCGTAAATATGTACAGCCCTCACGGCAGTTGCCCACTGGCCAAATGCTACCTAGATACGAACATTAGCCCTCACGACAGTTGCCGGCTGGCCAGATGCTACTTAAAAAACAAATGCGTGTTTAGCACTTCAGGCTGACCCGCTGCGAGCCAGCGACCTTTAGATTTCGAGGTGGGTACACTCGGCACACTTACTACTAAGCCACGAAGATAGCTGGTCATCGTAAGCCAGTTTTTAATGATGAAATTGGGCATTCTCCGGGCAGCGCCTCTCTTTGGTTGCAAAAAGAAAATACGCCTGACTCTCCCAGCGCTAGGGGAGAAAAGCCCGGTTTAGCCAAAAAAAGGTATTTAAAAAAAAACGGAATTTGAATTGTAGGCGGGGAACTTTATCGTGTGACAATTTCATGGTCCTAGATCAATATATTCAAGATCAAATGAGGTTAAACGTGATCAAATTTGCTATAGTGACTATTTTGCGTTTATACGCCCATAGCTCTAAGAGATACTGGCCGATTTTCCTATTTCTTCCTTTATACGACATTTGTAGTGTTATGAGAATCTCTAGTTAATCTTACCATAAATTTGGCAGTTAGTGGCTTGCTAAGAGTAAGATGTCGCCGGCAGAGGCGGGGATCGGCCGACGCGGGAAACGTCATAGTCACATATTTTGTTTGCACCCTAATAATTCATTTTTACCAGATGATTTTCGTATTTGAACATTAGATTGCCTGTACATTTTTAAGCCTTCACACAAAATTTGACACGAATCGATCATAATCAGCGGTAAGAAGCGCGGTGCAAAGATGGAACCGTCCCGCGCCGGCACAGTCTACCATTCAGGCGGCAACGGCCGGCGCCGGCCGCCGAGCCGCTCCGACAGGAATGTTTGACTTTACACCGCTATTACTAGAAAAGTTGTGGACCGATTTACCTATTTCTTGCGCGGGAGGATTTGCAATTCGATTCTGGACAGATACTGAAAGTTTAACGTTAATGTAATAATTATGTCGTGAGTTATTGGCGATAAACTGGTGGGGTTAGCGAAATCGGCCCCTTCCACCGCCCGTGCTACGTTGCACTACTTGTTGCTGTATCATCCAAAGTTATCGTTGGCCCACTCTAATTTTCTCAGCACCTGTGCCTTACGTGTAGTGGAAGACAATATCTAAATTTGAGCAAAATCGAAGGGTACCCATTTTTCACAAATTACATTTTCAGAAATAAATTCAAAATAAAATAAATTCAAAATCACCGAAAAATGTAAAAATTGTCAAATTTTACTAGCATAACTCCTTATGTACACGTTTCAGTTTATTTGAAATTAATAACTTCAAAAATGTTGAAGCTATAGAACTTTCAAGATTGCAATACACGTCCAATTCTGCTCATAAAGCAGAAGTTTAGCGACTTGTATCTCTGTAGCCCGAGGGCATATGACAAAATCCTTTCACTCTCAGAGGTTTCACCCAATAGCCAATAAGTATACCAAGTTTGAACAAAATCGCAGAGGTGGCCGATTTTGGCTGTCCCGGTTGACATGGAATGCCCCAGAACGAACTATTTTAGTTGAGCAAGGCAAGGACGATAAAATGTAACGTTTTTTTACCTATGACCTGCAGTGTACTAAAAAAACATGCATTATTCCCTGGGCCCTGTTTCACGGTACGACGCTACAGCCTACAGCACGCTGAACGCATCGCTGCACTGTATTGGACTTCCATTGCAACATCAACAAACTCAGACGCGCTCAATGTCGTGCTGTGAAACAGGGCCCAAGTGCCCACGGTTATAGCAGCGATGGTATGATCTGTTTCGCATATCGGCTCCGTGTTTGACCCGCGAGTGTGCCTCGGGGTAAGCGGCCGGCACTTCTGACCGAGACGGGGCGGCCGGCGGAGTTCGCTGCTTTCTCAGTACATCAGCTGGACACGCGTATTTTATGGTAAGTGGCAGCGCATCCTTCTGGTGACAGCTAGTTTTTACGGCCCCTTGTGGGGGCTGGGCTAGATTCATTTCACGTCCAATATTAACCCGCGCCCCACTGGGGTCTGCGTATAACACGCCCTACTGGGGGGGGGGGGGGGTATTCATAGCCCCTCCTCCTAACTCCGAAACTACTGATCCAATCGTCAAAATTCAAACGGCGTCTGATAGCCCCGGAAAAACTGTCGAGCGAAACCTAATTTCATTGACCTCGAGGTCACCGATGACGTCACAGGTCAGGTCAAAGTAAAAACTATTAGCATTTTGGCTTCTTCACGTTTTGGGCTCTGGCCGCCGTCTTACAAGTCAGATCAGGCTCATTTTTGGTTCACACACTCGTGAACAGATGTTCTAGATACTCTGAGGGTACCAAACTTGTACTTTGATTTTCAGGTCAAGGTCAGGTCATCACAGATCACGAAAATATTATATCATCCGTCGGTCACGTGACACATGTTTTATGGTCCATTTAGGCCAAAAATTTCGAATTTGATGTCGTCTGTGTCATTCGAGGTCATTTTGAGTCAACTTTTGCTTAGGTCAGGTCACTTTCAGGTCAAAAAAGGTCAAATTTCGAAGTTCAAATTTTTCAGCAAAAAAGGTGTCTATTGGATGCAGTTTGAGCTCAGGAACACGATGGTGCTATTTATATTGGCGTACGATGTCAAATTTGTGCTGAAAAATTGATTTGAAAAATTAATAATTGTTAACTTTTTGCAATAATGCGTATAACTTGGCTATTTTTGAAGATATTTAGCTAAAACTTGCTAGAGTTAGTCAAAATAATGCGTTCCATCACATATATTCCGTTTTTGTTCGAAAAGTCAAAAAGATTTTGAAAAAAAATGTAAAAATATAAATTTTGAATTTTATTATATAAAATTTTCTAAATTTTCAAAATTTCGAAAATCCGAGACAGCAGTTTGATAGCGCAGTCTATTCTGAGTCCTCTCATGCAAAGAAATTGGATCTAGCTTAAAAACTGAGCTCTTGGGAGCGATTGCCGTGGTTCAATGTTTTGGGTCGAAATCGGCCGAACATGACGTCACTTTGACGTCGTTTCCGGCCGACCTATGGTAAGTACGAAGTTCAAATTTTAACACAAGGTGTCAAATTGATGCAGCCGAAGGTACTGAAAGTTTGGCGTCGATACATCGAGCGGGTTGGAAGTTATTGCAGAAAAACGGGAGGGGTGGCTATAAATAGCCCCCCCCCCCAGTGGGGCGCGGGTTAACCAAGAGTTTAGTAGAAAAGTTTTTATATTTTAAGCAGCTTACTTGTATGACCAATGACCATACCTGAAGGGGGACGTAATCGGCGTTTTGGCGCCCTCGTAGTCGAGGTCGTTGGCGATCAGCCAGACCATCTCCTGGGTCCAGGCAGGCGTGCACCGTGAGCAGCGCCACCGGGAATGTGGCGTCAGCTGATTGATGCGTGTGCTGCTTTTGAACAGTTGCGTACGGTACATATCGTTCACATTAAAAATTAACCAATGTTTCAAATTCTATTATTATAAATTGACACTTTATATTATTACATTGTGTCAAAATATAATCATTATAATGTGTTATTCAATGTATAATCAAGTAGCTATCAAAAGGCTTAAATTATAAATTGAGTCTTTACCAGTAAATAGAAATAGCATATTATCCGCGTAGTAAAGCATAGGCGTATTTGTGAGAAAATGGATAGAATTGAATTAGGCAGAGTCGCTTTCCTGGTTGATCTAATTTTGGCATCGCTTCTTATTTTACATCCGCAACTATATATCCCTGATGCCGAATATCCAGCGGCAGGCATAGACACAACACTTACGGCAGGGACTTTGATGCAAAACCGCTTCTGTAAATAAAATAACTCTGAAATGGTGCTGGTTGTCCACCTATTATCTCCAGTGTAAATGAAGGCCGAGAGAACGCGCTTTCTGAAAGTTTTAATTATATGACATCCCGGCGTACTGTACGTCGTCGTGAGCGACGTTTCACGGCCGCTGCTAGCACCCTCCCACCACACGCAGCGAAATCGGTTTCCACCATTAGAGTTCAGTGGTTTCCACATACATTTAAGAACTCGGACGCTCCAATATTGAATGACGTTAGCTGGTCTCTAAACCCAATGCAGTGACTTGTCTCAGACTTAACCTGACATCGACGTGACTTGTTGACCTACTGATGGAGAATGCACCAAAAAAATCTGTCTCGACCATCCATTCGGAAGTTTGATGAGGAGCCAAAAATCTGCATCCCTCCCAGCGATTCGTATATTCATCTCAATGCTTCAAGAAGTCCGGGTTAAAAATATGCGCACAAAACACACATTAACGACTTTAAAACGAAAACAAGCTTCACCACTCACACGCAAAACTGAGGCGAAACTTGAGCTGTCATTAATTGTATAAATGATAATGTGAATTTACCACGAGCACAGAGTAGTAACCAACAGCGCAGAACCAACATGCTCGGTCCGAACTCAGCTCTGCAAATATCAGTTCTCACCGCGCCAAACAGTCTCACAAACGGCAAATAACCGAGGTTACCACGATCACGAATGTGAATGATCATTGATCACCAATACCATAAAAGTCTTGCGGCACGCCGCCGCCGGCTCCCGCCACAGCCAGCGCAGGGGCGCAGCACACAAAGCGAGGCCACGCTTAAGTCTTGCGGCACGCCGCCGCCGGCTCCCGCCACAGCCAGCGCAGCGGCGCAGCACACAAAGCGAGGCCACGCTAAAGTCTTGCGGCACGCCACCGCCGGCTCCCGCCACAGCCAGCACAGCGGCGCAGCACACAAAGCGAGGCCACGCTAAAGTCTTGCGGCACGGCGCCGCCGGCTCCCGCCACAGTCAGCGCAGCGGCGCAGCACACAAAGCGAGGCCACGCTAAAGTCTTGCGGCACGCCGCCGCCGGCTCCTGCCACAGCCAGCACAGCGGCGCAGCACACAAAGCGAGGCCACGCTAAAGTCTTGCGGCACGCCACCGCCGGCTCCCGCCACAGCCAGCACAGCGGCGCAGCACACAAAGCGAGGCCACACTAAAGTCTTGCGGCACGGCGCCGCCGGCTCCCGCCACAGTCAGCGCAGCGGCGCAGCACACAAAGCGAGGCCACGCTAAAGTCTTGCGGCACGGCGCCGCCGGCTCCCGCCACAGTCAGCGCAGCGGCGCAGCACACAAAGCGAGGCCACGCTAAAGTCTTGCGGCACGCCGCCGCCGGCTCCAACCACAGCCAGCACAGCGGCGCAGCACACAAAGCAGGGCCACGCTAAAGTCTTGCGGCACGCCACCGCCGGCTCCCGCCACAGCCAGCACAGCGGCGCAGCACACAAAGCGAGGCCACGCTAAAGTCTTGCGGCACGGCGCCGCCGGCTCCCGCCACAGTCAGCGCAGCGGCGCAGCACACAAAGCGAGGCCACGCTAAAGTCTTGCGGCACGCCGCCGCCGGCTCCTGCCACAGCCAGCACAGCGGCGCAGCACACAAAGCGAGGCCACGCTTAAGTCTTGCGGCACGCCGCCGCCGGCTCCCGCCACAGTCAGCGCAGCGGCGCAGCACACAAAGCGAGGCCACGCTAAAGTCTTGCGGCACGCCGCCGCCGGCTCCCGCCACAGCCAGCACAGCGGCGCAGCACACAAAGCGAGGCCACGCTAAAGTCTTGCGGCACGGCGCCGCCGGCTCCCGCCACAGTCAGCGCAGCGGCGCAGCACACAAAGCGAGGCCACGCTAAAGTCTTGCGGCACGCCGCCGCCGGCTCCTGCCACAGCCAGCACAGCGGCGCAGCACACAAAGCGAGGCCACGCTAAAGTCTTGTGGCACGCCGTCGCCGGCTCCCGCCACAGCCAGCGCAGCGGCGCAGCACACAAAGCGAGGCCACGCTAAAGTCTTGCGGCACGCCGCCGCCGGCTCCTGCCACAGCCAGCACAGCGGCGCAGCACACAAAGCGAGACCACGCTAAAGTCTTGCGGCACGCCGCCGCCGGCTCCTGCCACAGTCAGCGCAGCGGCGCAGCACACAAAGCGAGGCCACGCTGAAGTCTTGCGGCACGCCGCCGCCGGCTCCCGCCACAGCCAGCGCAGCACACAAAGCGAGGCCACGCTAAAGTCTTGTGGCACGCCGCCGCCGGCTTCCGCCACAGCCGGCGCGGCACACAAAGCAGGGCCACGCTGAAGTCTAATCACCAGGATGCACGTACAGGCGCGCACGCTTGGCCTCCCGGCTGCAGGTAGGCTGCTCCTTTCGGAGACGTTCTCTGTCGCCGATGAGGCGCCGGATCTCACGTACCCGCAGCTGCGTCCTAGTCATAGCGTACTTCCTCAGTACGTATGGATGCAGCTGCGGGATCTTCAGCGCAGCAGCCTCGGCAAGTCGCCTAACGACGCCGGGGCCGCGGTCGACATCTCCTCCGTGCATCGTGGTGAACAGCACCTCCAGCTGCTCAACCTCATCGAGCCACCGCGCGCTGGGCACCGTGAGGCCGCCGCGGCTGAGGGTGTCAATCCAGGCGTAGCGCTCGTCACGGGGTACCTCGCTGGCATCGGACGTGATCTTGCCGAGCGTGCTGTCCACTGTGGCGCACTTAGCGGCCACGTACCCCGCGACGTACGCCAGCGCCTGCCTGGAGAGACTGGCGACACCGGTTGCTCCAGAGGGAAGGCTTGCAGGTGGCGGGGCGGCGCCGGCGCTGGCTGCGGGTCCCGGACACGGCTGGCGGGCGGTCACCAGGTTCTCCACCGCGGTGACGTCCGCGTCCGGCACCTCTGGCTCCACTGGCGGCTCGTGGTCCAGGTCCAGCGTCGTGGCGCTCAGGTAAGTCGGCTCCTTCTCCTCCAGCAGTACTGAGGCCCCGGACTCGCGCGGGTCATCGTGGGTTGCGGCGGCCACTGTCGGCGCAGCTCCTATGAGGAGCAGGCGGAGGCGGTTCTTGGCCTCCACTGCCGTGGGGTTGGTGTTCGCCGCACCCATGCCTCTCAACTGAAATAGAAACAGTGGTTGGTAAAATACCTAAAAAAAGACTCGATTAGGTGGGCATTAAAGGTGCGGGGTATAACTTAACCACTGTGACAACAGGTCTAATATTTATTGTTTTTTACCATTACCGGGTCACCCAGTGAAATCAAAGAAGTGAAACAAAACATAGTTTATCAGACTGAGGTAATCTAATTTCTAATCTAATTTTTACCATTACCGGGTCAAAACTAATCAGTAATAGCTCACCTCCACTCTCCGCCCTGCGTGGCTACATCAGGCGAGGTGCCATGCAGAAGGGCGCTGGTCGGCACCGCAGACAAAGCGGCGCTGGCGGGGACCGCAGACGAAGCGGCGCTGGCGGGGGCCGCAGACGAAGAGGCGCTGGCGGGCGTAGAGGACCAGGAGTAGGCCAAGGTCTCCGGGTGACTGAGGAGACGAACAGGAGTGGATTGAACATGGGACTGCATGGCAATGAACAGCATGGAACTGCGCCTAGGTCAGTGGAGCACAAGATGGACGCACACTGCTGATGCATGATGACCAATAGATAAACACAATCCCCTGAAAAGAAACCAACCAGATTTAGGAAGGGTGTACACATTGTCTAAGCGCGTGTATGTAACACACGCCACTGGTCCAGCTGTGACCAGCTGCTGTATTACTTTTTACTTTTTGGGACCTCCGCTGTTCCTACGACGTCATTTGGAAGCAATACCTAATTTGGCATGCTTAAAGTGCGGCAGATGTTGCGCGCAATGCAGCATATATCACCAGGTGTTACCAAACGTTTTAGTAAAATATTTTAAAATCGTCAGATCTGCGCTGACGTCACACATTCAGAGGGGGACATTCAAAAACATTAGCCCTTCTGAATCCAAGTGCTGCAACTTTGAGATCAAATATTTTCGATTTGAAGCATTTTTCGATGTTGTGAGTACCCAAACCGGTAATTGCACGCCAGGGACCCCAATCTTGCTATCTCAACTGAAAACTAATGCTAAGGTGGGATGGTCACTTAAAGGAGAGGGCTGCATAACATATTAGCAGCCGCTGGAAATTATCTTCATATGCAAACCATTCAACATACAAACAAAACATGATATTTTAATGAAATACACTTCTTATTAGCCTAGAGCTAGGCACAAAGTTGCATTTTTGTACATCCCATGGCATATAGCAATTCTATCCATGAAAAAGTACATAGTTTGGTTTGTAAAGAGACTAAGGGATACAGATTCAACAAAGAAACAAGGTGAGAAGTGAGAACAAATACAAATGGGTCCCCTGGACCCTCATCCCTGAAAATATTATGTTGATTGGTGAGGCGACTCTGATGATGTGGCATGAACATGATATTTCTGAATTCACCTGGACAAAACTAATCAGTAATAGCTCACCTCCACTCTCCGCCCTGCGTGGCTACATCAGGCGAGGTACCATGCAGAAGGGCGCTGGTCGGCACCGCAGACGAAGCGGCGCTGGCGGGGACCGCAGACGAAGCGGCGCTGGTCGGCACCGCAGACGAAGCGGCGCTGGCGGGGACCGCAGACGAAGCGGCGCTGGCGGGGGCCGCAGACGAAGCGGCGCTGGTCGGCACCGCAGACGAAGCGGCGCTGGTCGGCACCGCAGACGAAGCGGCGCTGGTCGGCACCGCAGACGAAGCGGCGCTGGCGGGGACCGCAGACGAAGCGGCGCTGGCGGGGGCCGCAGACGAAGCGGCGCTGGTCGGCACCGCAGACGAAGCGGCGCTGGCGGGGGCCGCAGACGAAGCGGCGCTGGTCGGCACCGCAGACGAAGCGGCGCTGGTCGGCACCGCAGACGAAGCGGCGCTGGCGGGGGCCGCAGACGAAGCGGCGCTGGCGGGGGCCGCAGACGAAGCGGCGCTGGTCGGCACCGCAGACGAAGCGGCGCTGGCGGGCGTAGAGGACCAGGAGTAGGTCAAGGTCTCCGGGTGACTGAGGAGACGAACAGGAGTGGATTGAACATGTGATTTAATGGTTGTGAACAGCATTGAAATGTACCCATTTCAGAGCAGAAACGCTTACTAATTGGTGCGTGATGATGTTTGTAATGTGATGGTGTGTGGAACGGTGATATGATGATGTGCTGAGCATATACCCGTTGGTCATTAAAGGGTAGTGATTGATTAGGATATTGCAATCTCCTGTGAAAGGAGGAAAATGGATTAAAACATATTTGCAAATGTACACAAAATTACCCTCCCACCTTCAAAAAAGTTAATGAATTGGCATGACAGTGATGTCGCTCGGTTCAGAAAAAGCGAAAAAGAATATCTACCAAATTTCACTGAAAAATATTCACCGGTTTTCAAGATATTAGACTTTTACTTTTGTTTACTTTTTGGGATCTCCGCTGTTCCTAGCGACTTTATTTGGAAGCAATAGTTTGGCAGCTGAAAGTGCGGCACTTGCTGCGCGCAAAGCAGCATATACCACCGCATGCTATCAAACGTTTTAGTCAAAACATTTAAAAATCGTTAGATCTGCGCGCTGACGTCACACATTCAGAGGGGTATCAAATGCATTAGCCCCTCTGAATCCAAAGTGCTGCAACTTTGAAATTAGATATTTTCGATTTGAGGCATTTCTCGATGTTGTGAGTGCTCAAACCAGTAATTGTGAGCCAGGGACCCCATTTTGGCTATCTCAACTCAAATCTAATGTTAAGGTGGGAGGGTCCCTTTAACAAAGATGTCAAAGGTGAAGGTCTCGAAATAAATAACGAGTGAGTATGAAATGTCATAATTCTTTCATTCAACGTCATTTATTAAGTTGTCTAAATAAATATCAATGGATAATGAAATACATTTCATACTCATTTGTTATTTATTTGATGTCTTCCATGTCTTGTACTAATTGAGTTCAGTTAGTTCCAGCTTCCAACAAGGACTCTGCAGGGGTCAGCCTGTCGCTCGTTTGTTTACAGCCCTATCCTGATTTGCAATATTTTTGACCACACTTTCATTAGGGTACTGGGTAGCATAGTATGTCTGAAAGGTGGCCAAAAAGATGGCAAATCAGGATAGGGCTGTAAAACAAGTGAGCAACAGGGTGACCCCTGCATGTGCAGAAGTGAAAGGATTTAGATTACTTCCAGATATGTGGAAAGGACCTTACTGACTAGTGACTGGGTAAGATACATAACCATTCCATAAGGGTACCTACTGGGTAGCATAGTATGTCTGAAAGGGGGGCCAAAAAGATCAGATGGCAAAGCATAGAAATGTGTCCCAAATAAAGAAATCAACAATTGACAGTGAAAGGCAAAGCTCTATGATATAAACACTATCAATGGCAAACATTGGCAGCACTACCAAGTGCTTATCAGTTGCTGGTAATCCTCACCAGACAATGCTGACATGCAGAGCATTTTCAGATCCGGAATGGCGCTGGCTCTCCTGGAAGAAAACAAAATAGTCATTAATTGATGTTGAAAGAAAGCAAAGTAATCATTAGGTATTAGGTAATTATTAGGTACGTAATAGTTATCATTTGGCCGGACGGCAACCATCATAAGGATTATAAGGAGGCACATTTATTTTTTATAAATTTAGTCCGAACCTTTTGAATGGAAGGATTCTCAAGGACAGAGCCACCGCTAAGCAGAGCTCGTTGCGATGGCTCTGCCCTCTACCCTCCGATCGTGCAATTCCTGGTGCATGGCAGAATTTAGAGTCAGAAGTTTAACTACGCACATAGCCGCGCACGGCCGGTCCCCTCACTGACTTCGCCTGGCTACGGCCTGCCACCAACCGCAACCATACCCGCCAGGAGGCTCATAAACATCGAGCGCCCGTCGCGCTTCGAACCCGGACCGTCATACCGGGACACGAGCTCTCACCTCGCGGAGTCCAACGCTCTACCGACTGAGCTACAGGACCAGCTTTATTTATGAGTTTGATTAGGTCAGGTTTGGTTTGGTTTGGTTTGGTTTTGTTTGATTTGATTTGATTTGGTAACTGGTTAGGCTAGAAAGGACTAAGGAGTATCTCCAAGTAGCGCGGACCCAAAATGCAGAGTGAGATATACCTAGTGGCTACAGTTTTTGCGCACTCTCCGTAGAAGCCTGCCCAAACAGTCTGAGGAATATTCCCTGGGATTCTCTTAGCAGACATCACCCGAGCTGCCATATCCAGTTAGGTAGGTTGGTAGGTTAGGTTGTAGGTTGGTAGGTTAGGTTGTAGGTTGGTAGGTTGTAGGTTGTAGGTAAGGTAAGGTCAGGTTAGATATGTTTTGTTATATATTTAACCATGAAAAGACAATTGTTGCGCAAGTGAGACATAGATATGGCAGCTCGGGTGACGTCTGCAAAGAGAGTACCTGATCCCCGATGAAAAAACGAAACCGCCCATCCGAACGCAGCATGTGTCTGCCCCAACCAGATCTTGTCGAACCCTGCCACGTTTTGCAGACTGGATCGCTCCCAAAAATAGCAGAATCGTTGTCATTTTTAGCACATGTGACAAAAATAGCATATGATAAAAATGACTGATTGACCAAACCTCCCAGACTGATACAAATTCCTGTGAATCTGCACAGCACAAGAGTAAATTCACACTGCAAACATCAATGGAGAGCCCAGCTATGAGCCAACACATCAGTCAAGTAATCTCACCTGAACAATTTTCATCTGCGACCTGCCATAGGAAATACACTTATGACACAGGTATCGTCCAGCAAGCTTGCCAGGGTCACCCATTCCCAGGGCCTGAATGACGGACTTCGAAACGTACTTGGAACCAATCTTGTTCAATTTTGGCACTTCCGACTCACTTGAAATCAGTGCGTGCCCCCCATATGCACAACGCCGTCTTCTGCCGTCAATATTCATCTTGAAATTTAGAAGCCAAGGCGTACAAGCGCTCAAATCTCGGGCAACATGGCGTCCAAATGGCGTCGGCGACGGAAGTGGCGCACGTCGCCATTTCTAATATACGGTTTATAACAAAAACGAGATAGTTTTCGACAAATTTAGCCATTTTCCGTAAAACCATATGCTTAATGAGGTATATCAATCGAAAGTCAATACGCTAATCTATCTCAATCAACAACTTGTAGAGGCCAGCTCCCTCCCATTTTTCAACTACCTCTTTACCATAGTGCCTTTTTTCATTCAGACATTTAAGCCTTTAGGGGCGAATTTCGCCTTTTTCCGTAGAACCTTAAGCTTAATGAAAATTAACATCTAACAGACAATTAAATACTGGTGCTAATTTTAATTTTTATAGAGGCCAGCTCACTCTAGATTTTTTATAGGAACGCTCTGTCTAAGGGCCATCACTTCTTATCAAGCACAAAATGGCACTTTGAAAAGCGATAATTTAATGTTTTTCTGTTGTTTTCCAAAAAGTTCATATCAAGAGAATGCAAAAATCAATTTCATTTCTAAAAACATCAGAATTAAGTAGGTTCACTGCCTAGATACTGAGATATCCGAGGCTTCCTGAAGGCATGATGTCATACCGTGAAATTACAAATTTCTTGGCAAGAACGAATTTTAATGAGGATAACTAAAAATATGTCTTTATTAAATCGCGAAACATAAGTAATAGCAAAGTATTAGGAAAATCTGTAAAGTAGTTACGTAGCAAGTATCTTGCAAATCATGCTAGCACTAGTTGTCAAGACCTGAACCCGTTGCCTTCATGTTGAAGGAATTTTTCGGTGTTACCTAGTGTTTTTATATACCTTGGGTCCAGGTAGTTCCACACTTGGGAGGCGTCACCACCCACACGTCACGTGGGTCCAGAGGATGGTTGTAAAGGTCCTCCAGCTCCTGTTCAGTCACGGTCGCTGAAAATTTGAAGCCCCAGTGGTTGCATGAAACCAGACCGTTTGGGTTGCCGGCAAAATCCTTGGCAATCTTCTTTTGGACTTCATCCTCTAGCGGAATGATCTTGAATGGTAATGGTTGCCGCTGGGGTTTGTTCATCTGAAATTTAAGAAAATTTCGCTGAGCTACCTTCAGTGACATTTTAGGTAGGTAAAGCATAATTTACAAAAAAGAAACGAACAAAATGCATTTAGCAGAACCTTGCCTTTTGCTCAGCAAAAAAAGCTGTTTAAAAAGAAGCATATGTAAATATAGCAAATAAACAATACTCATTAGAAAGCCAGACAAAATTAGATTAAACATCTTTGAGAGCAACTCGCCAACTGCTCTAGACCGTGACACTTTCTCTTACCTTTCCGCGCTGCTGCTGCACGTGCGCCCACTTGAACCCTTCTGATTCCCTGGCGTCTTGAGCTGGCCTCTCACTTTGTGAATGGGTGCGTATTATTTAGGCCAGGGTTCATAATGTCCAGGGCACAATGTGTCCAGTGCTCGAATTGGCCAGTGCCTTGAATTGGCCAGTGTTCACATTGTCCAGGGATTACATGGTCCAAAAGTGGCCAACTGGCTGCAGATAGGGTAAATTCAAAGAGGCCAGGGTTCATAATGTCCAGGGCACGATGTGTCCAGTGTTCAAAATGGCCAGGGTTCATAATGTCCAGGGCACGATGTGTCCAGTGTTCGAAATGGCCAGGGTTCATAATGTCCAGGGCACGATGTGTCCAGTGTTCAAAATGGCCAGTGCCTTGAATGGGCCAGAGTTCATAGTGTCCAGGGATTACATAGTCAACCCAACCCAACCAAACCTAACCTAACCTAACCTAACCTAACCTAACCTAACCTAACCTAACCTAACCTAACCCAACCTAACCTAACCTAACCTAACCTAACCTAACCTAACCTAACCTAACCTAACCTAACCTAACCTAACCTAACCTAACCTAACCTAACCTAACCTAACCTAACCTAAGGTAATGATGTTTGCCTACCAGGGATAAGGAAATAGTTTCTCGCATGAATAGATTGCAAGCAATAGTAAATCAAATATTTTTAGGTTAAGTGGTTATGCATCAGGCTTCAGGCCTTCGGCCTGAAGCCAGATACATAACCACTTAACCTAAAAATATTTGATTTACTATTGCCTGTAATCTCTCCTAAGGCATTGCCTTCGGCACTGCACTGCTTTGCATTGAGCTGATTCCGTGTTTTTTACATAATGACGTCACTTTCAGTGACTATGTAATCCCTGGACATTATGAACTCTGGCCCATTCAAGGCACTGGCCATTTTGAACACTGGACACATCGTGCCCTGGACATTATGAACCCTGGCCATTTCGAATACTGGACACATCGTGCCCTGGACATTATGAACCCTGGCCATTTTGAACACTGGACACATCGTGCCCTGGACATTATGAACCCTGGCCTCTTTGAATATACCCTATCTGCAGCCAGTTGGCCACATTTGGACCATGCAATCCCTGGACATTATGAACTCTGGCCCATTCAAGGCACTGGCCATTTTGACACTGGGCATAGCGTACCCTGGACATTATGAACCCTGGCCAGAATGAATGCTCCCCTTTGTGAATAGGCAAACAGTCGCTGACAGGTCCCACTCCCCCTCCAAACCCCGCACCCCCTCCCACAAACACACATTTAGTCCGTGCGTTCCGAAACCTTCCACACGCATACCGAGGCTGCGTGGATCTGGTTACTTTCGACGTGCCACTGACCCATGACAGTTCACTTACGGCATGCGGTGTGGCCATGGAGATATAAATATTTGTGGTAGGTCAGAAGACAGGGACGACAGCGCCTGGATTAACTACAATTGCTCAGCGTATAAAACTCTGATTCTCTTCTCCAATCTTATCCCGCGCCGGGCCGGGGGGGGGTGTTTGAACACCCCCCCCTGCGGTTTTTCGCAGATATCTCAAAAACGGCGGCGCGGAGCGCCGCCGTTTTTGGCACACCTGTTTGTGCATCTTTTCCGCACATGTTGTGAAAATTTCAGACCCAGGTCACCTTAGGTCAGGTCACCAGGTCACGCCAAGTGACCTCACCTCAGAAAAAATAAGAATGCTCGTCATAGCTATACCGATTGATCTATCGCCTTGAAACTTTCAGCGATTGATTAGAGCAACATTATCTATAAAATGTATATCTCGGAATTTTGATATCGGTGACCTAAGGTCAGGTCAATTTTGCGACTTCTCCATTATAAGTCAATGGGAGAAAATTTAAAAGCGTCTGTTTTGCACGAACGTTATTCTAGACACTCTCAAACATCGAGATGTAGGTAAAATGGACTCACTGAACCGGAAAATGGCAACTGTGACCCCTCGTTATGTCCCCGAGGTCATCTCAGGTCACGAACAGAATCTAACAGTTTTTCGCTAATAACTTCTGATAGAGACGTGCAAGAGCGCTGAAAACGCCTTAGATGTGTTCGGCTCGACGTTGCGGATCGACTGATATGCAACATGACCTTTTCCGGTCAGGTCATGACCTTGACCTGAGGTCAAATTTTCAAGTTGACCTTTCAAGGTCAAATTATAGTTCATTCGACGCGTCTCGACGAGAGGAACACGATGGTGGCAAAAGTAATGTCATGACTCTTTTGAGTCAAAAGTTATTGCCGAAAAAACGTTTTTCGTAAAAACGGCTATTTTTGGAGTTTTTGCCCCCTGGAGGCTAAACCGTTGACCTGAGGTCAAATCTGAGAACATTACTCAGAAAGGTCTGTAAAAGGGCTATCGAATGCGCTTTTCCGCGGCGCTGTAGCTCTATCGGTTCCCGAGATAGCCGTTGGCAGTTTCCAAAATGTTGAAATAGTGGACATTTGACCTTTGGTGACCTCTGGTGACCTGACCTTTGACCTGACCCAAAAAATGACTGAAGTGTTTTCGTCCTTATTTTGGACGTTCTTTCGATTGCCGCTTACCGCGTGTCGCTACGTGGCCCAGGAGCCGAGTTAGAAGGGGGGGTGTTCAGACACCCCCCCCCCCCCGGCCCGGCGCGGAATCTCAGAGCACCGGCCCGGCGCGGGTTATGAATTAGCAAAAAAAAAAAAAACTTGTGGAGTTTTTAATGTTTAGAAGCGATTAGAAGCAATTCTTTTTTAGTACCGTAGTTTTCTGCCTACTGTCAAATTCCGCATTGTCGAAAACCTGTCTGCAGAGCAAAATTATCGGTAGTCGACCCGCCCTGCAGTGGCTGGCGTGATTACACAGCAAACACCTCCTAATCTGTGCAATGTCAATCGGAGATGGCAAAGCCCCGATAGGAGCCGCCTCTCAATCGAACAAAGTCTGCCGCCGGTCATTGAACACTTCCCTATCAACTCTATATCTGTAACTAGTCGCATGCAATCTGCGGACCGTCCCGAGCAAAGATCGCCGATAGCGATCCTTTTTTCATTGTTGCTTCAAACAGCATTTACCGATGCCTTTACAGTTTGTTTGGATCGCCCTATATTTATCCATATCTTATCTTGGCATATCTTTGAACAATGACAGTGCAATGTATGTTGGTATCGTTAACCCGCGCCCCGTAGGGGGGGGGGCCGAAACGGCCCCCCCCCCCCTGTCCTTTTCGGTCGATATCTCCTAAACGGCTGGAGATATCGCCACCAAACTTTCAGGACCCCTCCGGGCATCAATTTTACACATTGTGATCAAAAAATTTTCCAGAGGCTGTGATAGGTTGGCCACAAATGACGTCAGAGTGACGTCATGTTCTGTCATTTTCGACCGAAAAAAGACCTTCGCGAGAAGACCTGTCAGGCCTACAGCTTTGAAGATACAGAAAAATGATCAAGACATAAAAGGTGAAGAATTAACAGGGCTACAAAACTGTTTTCTCGGATTTTTAAAATTTTTGAGTTTTGATCCCCAAAAATCAAAAAAGCATTTTTTGGACATATTAGCCAAAAAATCCAAAAAGTTTTTTGAGTTTCGAAAAAAACCGGAATATATGTGATAGTACCTACCGTCTTCTATCTACATACCAAATTTCAGATCGATACCTCGTTTTTTGGCCAAGTTATAGCGAAAAAACTGTTCAAAACTGATGACGTCAAATTTTCAAACTCAATTTTTGGCAATTCTAGAACTCGTAGAGCAAAACAAAGACCACCATTAGACTCCCCGTGACGAGCTGCATCGAATGAATACCCATTTGATGCAAAAATATCAACTTTGAAATTTGACCTAATTTGACCTGACCTTGACCTGACCTTCACCAAAACGTGACCTAGGCTGGCCCCAAAGGCTGCCTAACCCACATAATCGCATTTGTCATGTAAAATGGACCATAAAACATGTATCACACGACACATTCATATTGTGACCCCCGGTGACCTGACCTCGCTGTGACCTGACCTGGTATCAGTGACCTCAGATAGCAAAGTATGTGTTTGACGAACAATATACCATCGATGGTTTTCAATAAATTACCAATTTACTCGATTTCACAGCACATTTCTTGAATTGCCTGTGAATGGTGAAAATCTGACCTTTGACCTGACCTGTGACGTCATCGGTTTGACCTAGGTCAATGAAATTTGGTCACAAGGTAGTTCCCGGGTAGGGCTATCAAACGCCGTTTGAATTTTGAAAATCGGCCGGTAACTTTCCGAGATCTTAGGGGGGGGCCGAAACGGCCCCCCCCCCTACGGGTGGTAGGGTCCGCCGGTAGCCCTACGGGGCGCGGGTTAAAAACACAAATGATAGAAAATAACTAAACAATCAGTTGAATGACATTGGCTATTGTAATTATTGTGCTTGCTAAGATTTGGTCAGGACTAGACATTGCAATCCCGGAACGTTTTGCCAATCCCGGGATCCCGAAAGTTTTTATTTCGGGATCCCGGGATCCCGGGATCCCGGCATTGTCACTAAATATCGTAAGAGTGATTTCCTACTGGCATATTTTGCGTCTTTAAGCTTACCACAAACAAAGAGGCAACCAAAAGCCATCCTTAGACCATGTCATTTGCATTAAAAACGATTGAATTTGCGAATAAAACGTTTCGATTTGATTAGCATTAGCATTTATTCCCAATTGGCCTTCATAAAACTGTGCGTCGACCAGATCGTTTACTAGACAGGTTCCAGCACATCCACGCCTCACTCACTCTTCGTCTACGCCACTCGTAGTTACCGCGACAGTTTTAAGCCATTGCCATGTTGGTCTACTTAAAAACTCGCAACCAGTGTACGCCAACTTTGGCAGCTTACTATTTCACAGTGTTTTCAAAACGTCGCTTGGTCACTTTACCTCCTTCCGGTTCCGCTTTCATCATTAATGTCTCTCAGAATTTGCTCGAAAGTCGATTTGAGAGCAGAATCACTGACTGGGAGAGCTCCACTCTACCGTATTCAACGTCTGAATCAGTGAGCTCTGCCGTCACTTGCGTGACATCTGTGACATCTTTCTGCGACACGAGCTCAAAGACTGTCTTGATGACCTCCTTTGTTCCGGCCACGGACGGGCAAGTCAGAATCGCTGAACGATCTGTGATCCTGATAAAGATGTTGCAGCGCTGATGCTGCATTTTTTTTTTTGGCTTTCGGGACCTTTTTTCGTACGTATTTAAGCGGCTTAACCGCTGTGGGTGATACCCGAGAGCTACAAACGGGGTCGATTGTGGACGGCCAATACGGGGTGCCAGCTAAATAGTTTATCTGCTTTATGTCACGCAGCACATTAAACAGTGTAAACAAGACTCGTGCAGCGGCTGCATTCTTTTTAAGGTCAAAACTGATTCTTTTCGGGATCCCGGGATTGGCGGAATTTCGGGATCGGGATCGGGATTAAAATCCCGCCGGGATCCCGGGATCCCGATCCCGGGATTGCAATCTCTAGTCAGGACAGCTACCAATAAACCAGTCTCGTACAATGGTCGGCGCATACTTGTCTGCACCTTAGACGTGCCTATCATTGCTTGCCTATCTTTCCTGTCAATTCCTGTGCGCTGTGTTCGACTTCGGATCTCATACATCATAGCTGAAAATCAGATGGCCGAGCGCGCCAACGTTGGACACTACAACTGGGCGACTTGAAGTCATCGGGATATTTCGCTAACGAGGATCGCTCTCCTGTGACCTGGATGCCCGTCTTGATGACTGTTTGTAACGTTCGAAGGTCAAGCTGGAACTAAATATAACGAGAAATGTCCACTGCACTGAAACATCTTATAAACAGATGACACGGCACCGGACACAGGCCAAAGTACGACTAACATTACAAACACACCGCGTATAGTCTCTACTAAGGAAGTTTCACTTGCATATATCCAATATAGGTTACACCAACTATGAAGTAGATTTGCAGCGGCCAGTGTATATGACCTTGTGCTTAATATAGCAGGAGGCGTGCATGAAGCGCTGGTTTGGCGTGCTCGATGTACACTGGGTTTGATCAGATCCCTGCACGCTGCGGCCCTGCACTGACTGATGAGCAGCCGGACTCGACGGGCGGACGAGAGCTGCAGCCGTGAGCTGTGAACTGAGTGAAGCCGCTGTGAAAATGTGAGTTCAGTCAGTTGCTGTGAGACTGTGAGTTCAGTGCAGCTACTGTGAGCTGTGAGCTGAGTGAGACTGCTGTGAAAATGTGAGTTCAGTTAGCTGCTGTGAGCTGTGAGCTGTGTGAAGCTGCTGTGAAAATGTGAGTTCAGTGCAGCTACTGTGAGCTGTGAGCTGAGTGAAGCTGCTGTGAAAATGTGGGTTCAGTGCAGCTACTGTGAGCTACGAGTTCAGTGTGTATAGTGGCTGTGAGTTGTGAGACTGTCACTTGAGTGCAGCTGTTGTGCGACTGCTAACTCACTGCAGCTACTGTTAAACCGTGAGTGAGTGAGTGAGTGAGTGAGTGGGTGAGTGAGTGAGTGGGTGAGTGAGTGAGTGAGTGAGTGAGTGCACCTGCTGCGAGTTTGCGAGACTGTGGTCTGTGAGCGTGTAAAGGAATGGTCTGATGATGTTATGTGCAGCGTGTTACGTAACCCCAATAACTCTTGCAGTTTCGGTTCGCTCGACGATTTTATTCCGCGCCCTGATGGGGTATGCCGAGCAACGCCCCCTGATGGGGAGGGGGGCCATTCGGACCCCTCCCCCCCCAATATGTCAAGAACCACGCCGCTTGCTGCTTGCCGCAACATGCTTGCCAACAACATGCCGCAACATAGCGGCAAGCAGCAAACGGTGTTGGATAGCCCCAACGGGGAACTACCTTGTGACCCATTTTCATTGACCTCGGTCTAATCGATGACGTCACAGGTCAGATTAAATGTCGAATTTTCACTGTTTACAAGCATTTTAAGAAATGTGTTGTAAAATCGAGTAAAATGCATGTCATTGAAAATATTTGATGAAGAATTGTTCGTCAAACACATATTTTGCTATTCGAGTCACTGATACCAGGTCAGGTCACAGAGGTCATGTCACTGAGAGTCACAACATGAAAATATCATGTGATGCATGTTTTATGGTCCATTTTAACTACATGACAAATGCGAATATGTGGGGCAGGCAGCCTAAAGGGCCAGTTAAGGTCATGTTCTGGTGAATGCCATGTCAAGGTCAGGTGAAATGAGGTCAAATTTCAAAATTGGTATTTTTGCATAAAATGAGTACCTATTCATTAGCTGCAGCTCCTCACGGGGAGTCTAATGGTGGCCTTTATTTTGCACTACGTGGTCTAGAATTGCTAGGAATTGAGTTGGAAAATTTGACGTCATCAATTTTGAACAGTTTTGCGCTATAACTACTAACTAGGCCAAAAAAGGAGATATCGATCTATAATTAGGTAGGTAGATAGAAGAGGATAGGGACTATCCTTCTTAATCCGCATGTTTTGAAATTCGAAAATGCTTTTGGGATTTTTTCCTATTTTATAAAAAAAAAAACTTTTTTTTTATTTTGGGGGTCAAAATAACACAACTTTGAAAACCCCATAATGCAGATTTGTAGCGCCGTCGTTTCTTTACACGACCACATAAAGAACTTTGTAATTATTTGTTACCTGTAGCTTTTGCGAGCGTTTCAAGATTTCATGTTTGTTGCTCATTTGTGCTCGAACATGACATCAGTTTGAACTCAATAACTCCTGATCTAAGGTGACCTATGACTTGAAATTTAGTGTGAAGGTGTCAAATTCATGTTTAAAAAGGTAATGAAAATTTGGCGGCGCTGCACGCCGCCGTTTTTATTATTTAAGAAAACCGCATGGTGGGGGGACAAAATGGCCCCTCATCAGGGCGCGGTTAATGCATTTTCAGCCGACTGATGTTGCTGACGATTTTCATGACGATTTTCATTCTGTGAAGCTCAATATGTATAATGACTACAAGTGTGATATTGTCGGTAAATAATTCTCGTGACTAGCTCCCACTTATAAGAAGATGCCCACGACAAAGATAGATAACAGAATGTTGCTCAGGAAAATTCCACGTTTACTTTTCAGATGGATTCAGCGAAAAGGGTACCATTACCATTCAAGATTATTCCGCTGGAGGATGAAGTCCAAAAGAAGATTACCAAGGATTTTGCCGGCAATCCAAACGGCCTGGTTTCATGCAACCACTGGGGCTTCAAATTTTCAGCGACCGTGACTGAACAGGAGCTGGAGGATATGTACAACCATCCTCTGGACCCACGTGAGTGTGGGTGGTGACGCCTCCCAAGTGTGGAACTACCTGGACCCAGGAGATGGTCTGGCTGATCGCCAACGATCTCGACTACGAGGGCGCCAAGACGCCATTCAACCCAGACAGGTATGTCATACTGTTTGTAAAAATTGATTGTCCGTACTCAGTTTTTTTTTCGTTTGGTATCTGATAACATCTTGGATAATTTGATGATCAAATAACTTAAAATAATAGATAATTTGCACAAATATGGAACCCGAGGCTGCGGCTAGATATTGACCCGAGCAATCGATTGCGCCCACTATTTTTGCGATCAGACGAATCCTTGAGGCACGTTTTGACTTTTGATCAGTCCTTTAAGGGACAATTAAGGGACGAAGGAAGAGAGCTAGGGCAAAATAAATGTCATATTCGTGCTCCTCGTCTCCTAATTGACCTAATGACAGTTTTTGAAGCGATTCTGAATCCGACGCTGTATTCGTTGTTTTTGCTGACGCTAACTTCATGGACATCTATATTCACATGAGAATGGCAATTTTACAGTTATGTGAGCATTGTATTTTTACAATTTTCAGATGGAGTTTTCTCGACATTACTGGTGTCCTCGACAAAGATCAGATGAAAAAGATAGCGCCACCTGCTTCCGAAGATGGCGCCACTGAAGGTCCACCAAGCATAGCGGGCGATCCAAACCGACCCTCCCCGCGGTTCGTCAAGTCGCACCTGCCGTTCTCCCTCAACAACCCGCGTCTGTTGGACGTCTGCAAGGTGGTCTACGTGGCCAGGAACCCCAAGGACCTGTGCGTCTCTTTCTACCATCACATGAGGCTGATTCGCTTCCACGACTTTTTGGGAGACTTCGAGGTGAGTGAACTACAGAAAGCTGGTAACGACTGCCAATCTGTGTAACGTTCCATCTAGGTAACGTTTCCAATGTCTGAATAACACAAAAGTTCATGATCATAGCATGTGCTTAAAAGATTGACAGGCATCATCCGCTTGAAGTGCAGGTTATGCGTGTCAGGCCAGTTTGATCAAACGACTACTGGTGATTATGTCACGTTTTTGTTCAACCTTGTCATGGATGATACCTTGTCAAGTGACTTGTTGGATCATTTCAGCTCTTCGTGGACTACTTTATGAAAGATCTGACGATGGAGTCTCCCTACATCGAGCACATGATCGAGGCGTGGAACCTGCGTCACCACCCCAACCTCTGCTTCCTCTTCTACGAGGACATGAAGAAGGACATGAAGACGGAGATCCGCAAGGTGGCCAAGTTCCTGGGGAAGGACTTCACCGACGAACAGGTGGACATGCTGGCAGAGCATCTACACTTCGACAACTTCAAGAACAACCCGTGGGTGAACGCCGAGCACTTGAAGCCGCTTGGTCTGATGTACACAGATCGCGGCAACTTCATCAGGAAGGGCAAGACGGGTGACTGGAAGAACTACTTCACTCCTGAAATGAATGAGAAGTTCGACAAATGGGTGGCGGAGAAGCTCAAGGGAACGGATCTGACCTTCGTCCAGGAGCTGGAGGAGCAGGACTAGACAAAGGCACCTCAAGCTGATAACCAATGCGGTATTTGAAAAAGAAAACATGTATTTCTTGTGTAGCTCAATACACATACCTATAGTTTGCAATACTACGGACGTCTTACGCGTGACATGGAAGGAACGGTGTGCCAGCTGCACAAATGTTTTAGGTTTTTACCAGGGACGCGGGTGCCCTCGGAGCTACTGAGCTATGTATTTCTGTCATTGACTTTAAACTACTTATATTATATTTTTTTCTAAGATAGTCCGTTACCCATGATCAGGTAACCAGGAGTGCCCCCTCCCACAGTCCCGGCGACGCACAGAGATGAGAGACTTTACTTTAACACGAAGGACGAGAGGGCACTGCCAACGGGCTTGTGCAGAGCACCCTTCTAACTGGTTGCTAGCGGTGTCCCAAATTTGGACGCAATCTTGCATATCGTTCACTGTGATAGCATTTTAAATGCAGTTATTAAATACAGATAACGGGTTATTTTCCAAATCATGCATCAGTACTTATAGCTCATAGAGCATTTACAAAGCTCATCCGTTACTCTGAGCTAACACATAGTAAATTGAGCTTGCCCACCCCACCGCTCACACATACCTCGCCCAGGCATTATGTGTAGAATGAAAAGATTAAAGATTCATGACTCAGAGTGGAAGATATACCTACATATCTTTCTAGCAGAGGTTTATTTGCCATTGGGTCTACAGTGCAGGGATATTTCCATCTTGCACTGCTCTGAGATGTAAAGATAAGAATTAGCTGTCTTTGCATCCTTCTGAGATGCAAAGATAAAGTCTTGAGGGTTCATAGACAAAAATCTTTAGTTAACCCGCGCCCTGCTGAGGGGGGGGTGTTTGAACACCCCCCCCCCCTGTGGTTTTTCGCGAATATCTCAAAAACGGCGGCGCGGAGCGCCGCCGTTTTTGGTACACCTTATCATACATCAATTCTACACATGTTGTGAAAATTTCAGACCAAGGTCATTCAAGGTCAGGTCACCAGGTCACTCGAAGTGACCTCACCTCATAAAAAGTTTCAATGTCTGTCATAGTTACATCGAGTGACCGATCGCTTTGAAACTTTCAGCGATTGCTAAGAGCATTAGCATGTACAAAATGTATATCTCAGAATTTTGATATCGATGACCTAAGGTCAGGTCAATTTTGCGACCTCACCATTATAAGTCAATGGGAGAAAATTGAAATGCGCCTGTTTTGAACGAAAGACATTATAAACACTCCCAAACACTGAATTACAAGTGTTTTAGACACACTGAACATGAAAATGGTGTCTGCGACCCCTGTTTATGCCCTGAGGTCATCTTAGGTCACGAATGGTATCTAACAGTTTTTCGCAAATAACTTTTGATAGAGGCATGCTAGAGCGATGAAAACGCCTTAGATGTGTTCAGCTCGACGATACGGATCGACTGATATGCAACATGACCCTTTCCGGTCAGGTCATGACCTTGACCTGAGGTCAAATTTTCAAGTTGACCTTTCAAGGTCAAATTATAGTTCGTTCGATGCGTCTTGACGAGAGGAACACGATGCCGGTAAAAGTAAGCTCGTACAATGCTTGGGTCAAAAGTTATTGCAGAAAAACTGTTTCCGAAAAAATCGGCTTTTTTTGCAGTTTTTGCCCCCTGGGCCCTGCAGGCAAAACCGTTGACGTTAGGTCAAATCTAAGCAAATTACTCAGAAAGGGCGTTAATAGGGCTATCGAATGCGCTTTTCCGCGGCGCTGTAGCTCTATTGGTTCCCGAGTTATGCGTTGGCTTCTTGGAAATTTTCGACATTCGACCTGGAAATCGGCGAAAATTTGCCTTCAATGACCTCTGGTGACCTGACCTTTGACCTGACCAAAAAATTGACCGAAGTGATTTCCTCATTATTTTTGACGCTCTTTCGAACGCCGCCTTCCGCGTATCGCTACGTGGCCCAGGAGCCGAGTTAGAAGGGGGGGTGTTCAAACACCCCCCCCCCAGCAGGGCGTGGAAATCCAGGACCCCCAGCCGGGCGCGGGTTAAAGTATGGTACGTCAATAACCGAACCATCTTTTGAAGGTTGTTTGTGTATGAAAGCTATGAATTGTAAACAAACTAACTACTCTGAGTCTGATTTTCCATAGAGGAATACATCTGAGCATAGTATTCTACTAAATTAAGAAAAAACCTCTATATAGAAAGAGCTAGGAAAAGGTGTTCCAGGAGAAGAAAAAACTCGTTCCTTAGTCGCTCGGTTTTTCAGTTACCCTCTTGGAAAATATATCCGTATCGTCAACCCAGGGCCATGAGGAATACTCTAAATCTCACACATATCTCATGCACAATCTCACATACAGCTCACTGATCAGGCAGAAATCACATAGAGTTTGTCCAATACCTACCCTAATACTCCCTAGCCACTCGGCAGCGGCCGTTTTCCCGTCTCCACAGCCGGTTTGGGCTCCACCGCCGTGCGTGTCGTCTGACCTTGAAGCTGAATATCAACAGTGAGCTGCAACGACCGCGCATGTGATCAGTATCAGTGAGTGTTCTGTGGACGGCGCAGCACTGGTCGGCTGGCACTGGAGCTCGACGGTCGAATCGCTGCACTGGGGAGCAGTGCGAGGGGTGCGTAAAACAGTGGTTGTTGGGAGAGAGCTATCACGCTTTTTACGACAAAAGGTACGTCAGCAGCTGATATGTGCTAATAACTACTATGGACGTCAAACCCCTTGAGACCCCACTTTTTGCGATAATTTTTAAATGCGTCAACTCTCGTTGACAATATTCTGGCAATGTGTGTTTTGGAACCTGCCGAAACTTTTATTACTAAGGTATTTTGACGCCAAATGATTATGAAAATTGAAAGGTACTTCTCATTCACTCGTAATGTTAAATTTCACGGAGCGAATCTGCTGTTTGGGTAGAGCAGGGGTCGGCAAATGGTGGGGCATGCCCCCTTTGGGGGTAATGTCGCCCTTCGGCGGGGGGTAATGAGCAGGGCTGCGGAGTCGGAGTCGGAGTCGCAGTCGGAGTCGGTCGGAGTCGACAGTTATGACCGGAGTCGGACTCGGAGTCGGAGTCGATTTTAGAAACCCGAGCTGGAGTCGGAGTCGGAGTCACCGAAAATCTGTCGACTCCGCAGCCCTGCTAGGTCTGCGGAGTCGGAGTCGGGAGTTGGAGTCGGTCGGAGTCGACAGTTCTGCCCGGAGTCGGAATCGGAGTCGGAGCTGGTTTTTGAAAGCCGGAGTCGGAGTCGGAGTCGGAGTCGCCGAAAATCCATCGACTCCGCAGTCCTGGTAATGAGGGCCTCTGAGAAAGCCTCATCTTTTTTTAGAATTAATGGCTCCCTTGATGGGACAGACATCGCAACTGTTGTGCCCCAGGATTCAAAAATTAGTCGAGGGCAAACGCACAAAGTATGAACTGATCAGCTGGCGTATGCCAATTTTCATGTACATAGCTGCTCACCATTCCGTACAGCCGTGGAAAGTAACTGTCATGTATTAGCCGGCGCTCGCCTGTTGGCGTTTTCACAGTCACTAAAGCAAGGGAGAGGAGTTGTCCATTGCACCCTGACCCGTGCATCTCGGCCTCTGAGCTGGAGCTTTGCAGAAAAATTGAGCGTGCTGCCCGTGAAGATAGGCAGCCGCTGCTACCCAATTTAAAGGTCCTTGGTCATTTGGTGACCTTCCAGAGGTCAATGACAAGTCCCGAGTAAATCGGCTCTTGCTGTAACTTCCTGAAGTGAGATTTTGTGGACTGCCATAATCTCAAGAAAGATCTCACAAATCAACGGTTATTCGGGTTAAGGTCATGCCATTTTCAGGACAGATAAAAATGATCGGCTCGAGGGTACAGTTTTTATGATCCGACCATTTTAACGTGATCTATTCCCGAAAAATACACGCTACCCCTATTCGTATCGGGGTTAACCCGCGCCCTGATGGGGCTCCTGGGTATCCACGCCCTGCTGGAGGTGGAAGTTAAACCCCCTCCCCCCTACTAATTTGGCTCCTGGGTCACTAGCGAAACGCCGTAGTCGGCGTTCGAAAGAGGTAAGACATGATTAAGGAAAACTATGGCCACTTTTTAGGTCAAGTCAAAGGTCAGCTCACCAGAGGTCATCGAACGTAAAATTTCGCCAATTTCCAGGTCAACCTTTGACAATTTTCGACAAACTGGCCTATAGCTCAGGAAAGGATAGAGCTACAGAGCTGCGGAAAAACGCATTCGATAGCTCTCTTAACGTTTTTTTTTCTGATGACGCCCTCAGATTTAACCTAAGAATAACGATTTAGCCTGCGGAGAAAAAATGGCTAAAATGTACGTTGTTTGCTGATAAAATGTACATTGTTTGCTGACAGTTTTTCTTCAGTAGCGTTTCACTCAGAACTTGCAAGAGCTCACTTTTATCAGCATCGTGCTCCCCCCTTCGAGAAGCATCGGAGGTCTTGTTGCACATCAGGTGATCCGTGTCGTCGAGCTAAACACATCTAAGGTATTTTCATCGCTCTGGCATGCCTTTATCAAAAGTTATTGGCGAAAAACTATTAGATACCGTTCACGACCTGAAATGACCTCAGGGACATACAGCGGGGTTACGGGTGCAGTTTTCTGGCTCAGTGGTCATGTTTACTTGTGATTCAGTGCTTCACAGTGCTAGGAATGACACTCATCCAAAAGAGGCGTCTTTCAATTTCTACCATTGATTTTGCGACCTCTCCCATTGATAACGAGAGAGGGCGTGAAAGTGAGCTGACCTTTGGTCACCTACATCAAATATCCGAGATACAAATTTTGTACATGTTTTGTTGCCTTTGTCAATTCCTGAAAGTTTGAAAGAGATGTTACTCTGTGTAGCTACAACAGGCGTTACAGTCATAACTGAGGTGAGGTCACTTGACGTGATCTGGTGACCTAACTTTGAGCGACTTTGGTCTGAAATTTTCACAACATGTGCAGACAAAATGCATGACAAAATGTGACAAAATGGTGGCGCTCAACTTTTTTTTTTAGATATTTGCGAGAAACCGCAGGGGGGGGGGGGCTGTGGTTTCTCGCAGATATGGTACCCAAAGAGTCGCGGAAAAGTATGGAATTTTAGTAACCATGGTTATATCACCAATGGGGTCTGGCGGGTGGGGGTAATGGCGCTGCCTGGCGCCATAAAAGGGGGCACGACCCCGGAGGACCTGCCGACCACTGGGGTAGAGGCTACGCGCTCATGGGGCGGAGCCACGCAATGACGTCAGCGCTAAGCTCTGCCCTACCCCTCCGGCGCTCCTTGCCCGGCGACCGGTCACTCGCGTCTCTCGCTCCATTCAGGCTTGATGGTGGGCGGTAGCTGGTAGCGGTAGCGGGCGCTGGTAGATGGCATTTAGAGCAGATGGCGCTGGTGGCGGGGCTCGAGTGTGGCCGAGCGCAAGCCTCTGCCCGGGCCTGAATTGACCTTAGCATTACGAGTGAATGAGAAGTACCTTCCATAATCGTTTGGCGTCAAAATACCTTAGTAATAAAAGTTTCGGCAGGTTCTGAAACATACATTGCCAGAATATTGTCAACGAAAGTTGACGCATTTAAAAATTATCGCAAAAAAGTGGGGTCTCAAGGGGTTTGACGTTCATAGTAGTTGGGTTCCTGAATACAGAAAAGGTACTCGAAAGCGGGAAGGTATATGCTGGTTATCGGAGCTTGACTGAAACAGACTCTTTCCGCATTCAGGAAATCGCATGCGAGAGCATATTCAAATGCATTAAAATTCTGCCCGCATCAATCGCATGCGGGAGATGCGTGCGGTTGATGCGAGCGTGCTTCCATGTATTTGAATGGGCTCTCGCATGCGATTTCCTGACTGCGGAAAGAGTCTGTTTCAGGCTTTAAGGACCCTATGCAATATATGAACGTACAGTAACTAGCCGATGTTTCGCAAAATTCGATTTGTGAAAGGCATATTGGAAGCATTAAAAACCACATTTTTCAGCTAATACCGCATATAAAACGATCTTAATAATTTTCTATTTATCTATTTCGAGTTACACAAAGCTGTGGCTTCGAAAAACAAGCTAAGAGGAAAAATTACAGCTGGATTCTGAGGAAGGGGCACCAAATCACGTTTTTGCATAACGATCATAGGATGCGGAATGCAGAGAAACGAAAACATAGGTCCCGTATAAAAATGTCATAGAAACTGGTCCCGAGAGAGATTTGAGGGTGTTGAAATCTGGCAGCGCAATAAATATATTGCAGGTAAACTACTTCAGATGTAGGAATGCCAAGGCCCCAGAGGTTTGCTACTTTCTATGTACGTACAAATTGGTACGTACCATCGCGAATACTCCGTCGTGAAAACGGCCAATATGTTTCAGATGAGTTCGGCGAAAAGGATCCCACTACCATTCAAGATTATTCCGCTGGAGGATGAAGTTCAACAAAAGATAGCCAAAGATTTTGCTGGCTACCCGAATGGCCTGGTTTCCTGCAACCACTGGGGTTTCAAGTTTTCAGCGACCGTGACTGAACAGGAGGTGGAAGACATGTACAACCATCCTCTGGACCCACGTGACGTGTGGGTGGTGACGCCTCCCAAGTGTGGAACTACCTGGACCCAGGAGATGGTCTGGCTGATCGCTAACGATCTCGACTACGAGGGCGCCAAGACGCCATTCATTCCAGACAGGCACGTCAAACAATATGACAATCCTTATTCCTTACAAATGTTCTTTTTTTTGCTATTCCACTTAATTTACTACAATTGAGCTATCGTTTCATTGTTTATCGTTATATCGTTGTATCTTATATGAGATCAGAAGTGAGAGAAGGTTCATGCCTTTCTGAACTAGAAATAATGTCATCGTTTTCAGCACAAAAGCGACTCACGTCGCGAGATTTGACATGCCATTTTGTTGGTGAACTTAAACATTTTTATTGAAGTTTTTTGTGACTCATTTCAGGTGGAGTTTCGTTGATTTCCCCGGCCTCTCTGATAAGGAGTATATGAAACGCTTCACTTCAAATCCTTCTGAAAAAGATGGCGCCACTGGAGGTCCTCCTAACTTGGCGGGAGATCCGAACCGCCCGCCGCCGCGGTTCGTCAAGTCGCACTTGCCGTTTTCTCTAAGCAACCCTCGTTTGCTGGATGTCTGCAAGGTGGTCTACGTGGCCAGGAACCCCAAGGATGCTTGCGTCTCCTACTATCATCATATGAGACTGATACGCGTGCATGACTTTCTAGGAGATATTGAGGTGAGCGAAATTTCGGCAAAGCTATCGTCATGCTACCATAAGTGTAACAAGCTAAATGCGCAAAGCGTTTAAGAATAAATGTTGTTGCTCAGCCAGAAGAATAATTTTCTTTCTTGGTATTATGTCAGAAAGAAATGCTTAAACTGTTCCTCATAGGCGGCGGAACGGGGGGGCACCGGGGCACCGTGCCCCCCCCTTGAATTCTGCAAGGGGGGCACCAATAGCAAGGTGCCCCCCTTAAATTTGATGTATTAGTACTAGGGGCAGATTCGGGGAAAACTCCAAGGGGAGGGCCATGAATCGAAGTGGTGCCCCTACCTATGCCCAAAATTAAAACCTCAACGGATTTCGGCCACTTAATTTTGGTGGTGCCCTATTTTCAGTTTTTTTTTATTTTCTTTATTTTTGGTTAGTCATGTGATGACTGGTGCCCCTGCACCTGCTAGGCCGCTGATGCCCCTGGAAAGACTGTGGTACCTACCTACCCTGCCCCCTGACAAGCCTACGGTGGGCCCTGACATGACTTAGGTGCCCATGGGCCCTGACAGGCCTGTGGTGTCCTTGCTAAGCCTGTGGTGTCCCTGGGCCTTGGCAGGTTTGTGGTGCCCCTGTTAGAACGCAGGTGCCCTTGACAGGTTTGTGGTGCCTCTGACAATCCTAAATTGCCAACGACAGGCTTGTGGTGCCCTTGACAGGCCCATGGTGCCCTTGCGAGGCCGGTGGTTCCCCTGCGAATCCGATAGTGCCCCTGGCAGGCCTCTGGTGCCCCTGGCAGGCCTCTGGTGCCCCTGGCAGGTCTGTGGTGCCCCTGGAAGACCTGTAGTGCTTTTGCTAGGCCGATGGTGCTCCTGACAGGCCTGTGGTGCCACTGACAGGCCCGTGGTGCCCCTGCTAGGCCTATGGTACCCCTGGCGGGCCTGTGGTGCCCCTGTCGGCTGTCAGGCCTGTGGTGCTCCTGGCAGGCATGTGGTGACCCCAGGCCCTAAGTCATGACCCATGTGACCTCCACCCTGGGATTCGCCACTGATTAGTACCAGGCGATGGCTTCTTGGTAATTTGTTACATGTAGGATTAATGGAATTTATCAAACGAGAATAAGGAAGAGACAAACACATAGGTACTTGGGGATCAGCTTAAAGTTAACCACACATACGAGCAGGGGTGTAATTTTCCTAAAATGATTGTGGGTGCCCAGCTGTAGGGGCGCCCGGCGCCAGGCCGTTTTGGGGCGCGATAGATATTCTTTATGTGGGAGCCTAAATTAACACCGAATTTGATAACATTGCTAGCCGAATGGCGCTTCAAGTGACGTGTCTGCCTAAGCAAATACACGCTTAAAAGTGGAAACTGACCGGAAGGACGTAAAAAGCTGTAGAGGGCGCCATCCAGTAGGAGGGGCACCAAATGTGGAGGCACCAGACGGTTACGACTTACGAGGGCGCCGTGAGACGATGAAAAGGGCGCCATTCTCTTGGGAGGGCGCCGAGTGATTGAAAACGCTATGTGGTCCAGGGGCGCTAAGAGGACAGAAGGGCGCCGCACAGTCAGTAGTGCTACGTTGGTGGGGACGTGGGGACGCCAGATGGTTACGAGGGCGCATTGAGATCATGAAAAGGGCGCCATTCTCGTAAAAGGGTGCCGAGTGATTGAAAACGCTATATGTGGTTCAGGGGCGCTGAGAGGCCAGAAGGGCGCCGAACAGTCGAGGGATGCACGGTGAACAGAGACCTAAGGACGCGAGACGGTCAGGAGAGCGCCGTTAGACCATGAGAATGACGCGGTGCTGTCAAAAGTGCGCCATTCTCCCAGAAGGGCGCCGAGTGATTAAAAACGCTTTACTATCCATGAACGCGAGACGGTCAGGAGGATACCGTTAGAGCATGCGAAGGGCACCGTACTCTCGAAAGGACGCTTGCAGCCTTGTAAAAGACTTGTGGGTGCATTTTCATCATTGTGTGGGCATACATAATTCAGGATTGTGGGTGCATATGCCCCCACAAAGAGATATAAAATTACACCCCTGCATACGGGGGTGAACTGCCATTTTCGTTTAGTAAAAAATAAAATTAAAAAAAAAATCATCGTGTCAGGGCTGTGACGAAAAATAAGTGGCCTAAATCCGATGAGAAAACAGGATTTGGGGGTACCCTAGGTTTGGCTCCTTGAGCCATGGTGCCCCCCCTTGTCTCAAATCGTTCCGCCGCCTATGCTGTTCCTCCGAAAAGGTGGTCAGATGGTCAGATGGCTAGGCCTTCCAATTATAGTCATCATCGGCTTTTGGATGATTGTGACAGTTGAGTTCCGTTTAGCTGAAACTTTTTCTCGTCACTGCAAGAGCTACCCTTTTTGCTAGTTGTAGAAACCAAACCATTACAATAATCCTTCTATATACATACTTGCCTTTGTTGAATTGCTTGAAGCAGATTGCCCGTCTTTCAACCCACCTGATTATGGTTTCAGCTCTTCACGGAGTACTTTATGAAAGATGAGTTGGGTGAAGCGCCCTTCATCGAACACATGATCGAGGCGTGGAACCTGCGTCACCACCCCAACCTCTGCTTCCTCTTCTACGAGGACATGAAGAAGGACCTGAGGGCGCAGATCCGTAAGGTGGCCAAGTTCTTCGGAAAGGACTTCTCTGAAGAACAGGTGGACAAGCTGGCAGAACACCTCCACATCGACAACTTCAAGAAGAACCCGTTCGTAAACTTTGAGAGCCTGAATAAGCTTGGTCTTACGTACCCAGATCGCGGCAGCTTCGTCAGGAAAGGCAAGACGGGTGACTGGAAGAACCACTTCACCCCTGAGATGAATGAAAAGTTCGACAAGTGGATGGAGGAGAAGCTGAAAGGAACCGATCTCACTTTTGTCCAGGAGCTGGAGAAGCAGGACTAGAGGTCATTATGACGACCCTTCTGCTGCTGATGATGATGCTGATGTTGATGCTGCTGCTACTGATGATGTTGATGATGGAAGTCATCATTACCCTGACGCTGATGATGAGGAAGAGCCTGGTGGTTATCAATGCAATCTACAAATACGTTACTGCATGATTTTTCTAATTTAAGCGGGGTTAAAATGATAAAAAAACGTAGACATACGAATTAACAGCTGCTTGACCTGATGAGATGTTTGATGGTACTCAAGTATAAACTTAGTTATGTAGTGTTCATTCTACTGACAGCTGAATGTGACCAGATGATCGTTTTCCTGAGCAATCCTTTATTTTATGTAATCATTGCTCTCATCCGGCATTCACTCTTGGTTTTAGAGAAGGTCTTCACTTTTAAACTCAGCTTTTTTATATGTCAGCTATCAAGTTGCCTGTGAGCCTGCTTCCGCCTCCCTTGTTGCTTATCGTATGCAATAAGCATTATGCAAAATGCATTTTATGCGTCATAAACCTTTGTATATTTCGGTATAGAGACGCCTATGCATGCGTAGACGTGTGTGTTTCTCCGTCTATTGCGGGTTTCAAGTCGTGCTGGTTAACGAGCTACAAAGTGATTGGTATTAGGTACTGTAGTCTCTAAATTGCACGGGACGGTTGTGATCTTTACGCGCCCTTCTTGTCCCGATGAGCTGTTTTCGTCCTTCACTTCGTCGTCTAAAAAACGTTTTGTTAAATACAATGAAGTCTATCTTGAACTTGCAAAAGATTTTTTGTGTTTCAGCTTTTGATTGTGAGTGTGTTCTCTCTCTCTCTCTCTCTCTCTCTCTCTCTCTCTCTCTCTCTCTCTCTCTCTCTCTCTCTCTCTCTCTCTCTCTCTCTCTCTCTCTCTCTCTCTCTCTCTCTCTCTCTCTCTCTCTCTCTCTCTCTCTCTCTCTCTCTCTCTCTCTCTCTCTCTCTCTCTCTCTCTCTCTCTCTCCCTCTCCCTCTCCCTCTCCTTCCTCTCTCCCCCATAAAGCCTGGCACCATGTATGGTTTACGATGTAGGTGCATCCATCAGCAGAGATATACCACTTATACTATGTAGCTAGTAGCTACGTATATAGTGATATATGCAACAGCATAGCAAATACAGATGAATAAAAAGTGTGTCAGAGATGGTCTATTTAGCTGTGTTGAGGAGCGGGATGTCCTGCAGGATACTTTGCTTTTCTTATTCAATATTCCGAATCGATTATATAACCTCTGCAAGTGTAGGTGTCTGGGATGCGCATATCAGCGAATTCTGTCGAGTGTGTGGGTTGTGTGTCGCCTAGGTCGCATACGGGAATGCTGGGTCCGTCTTGCTATGGTGTGCTGTATGACAAGCTGCATGTCATCATATCAACTCCGCTCATTCGTATGTGTGTAGTGACTGGTTATCATTGTGTGTAGGATCAAAAATATGGACGACCTGACCTTGACCTGACCTTCACCAAAACGTGACCTAAGCTGGCCCCAAAGGCTGCCTGACCCACATAATCGCATTTGTCATGTAAAATGGACCATAAAACATGTATCACACGACACTTTCATGTTGTGACCCCCAGGTGACCCCCAGTGACCTGACCTCTGTGACCTGACCTGGTATCAGTGACCTTAGATAGCGAAGTATGTGTTTGACGAACAATGTACCATCGATGGTTTTCAATTTCTTACCAATTTACTCGATTTCACAACACATTTCTTGAAATGCCTGTGAACGGTGAAAATCCGACATTTGATCTGACCTGTGACGTCATCGGTTTGACCTAGGTCAATGAAATTTGGTCACAAGGTAGTTCCCGGGTGGGGCTATCGAACGCCGTTTGAGTTTTGAAAATCGGCTGGTAAATTTCCGAGATCTTAGGGGGGGGGCCGAAACGCCCCCCCCCCCCCCCTACGGGTGGTAGGGTCCGCCGGTAGCCCTACGGGGCGCGGGTTAAGAAAGAAGCCTTTGAAGAAAGCTTGACACACGTAAGACTTTGATTACGATTGCAAGCGCTGCATATTATATTTGAGGGTGTATCAATCATTTTTGAGTTTTATCTTTCATCAGATATCATTGTTCATGCATAAACATTTGCTTCTACGGAATCCATAACCACACGCAATTGCAAAAGTAGCGACAATATCACATCTCAAGTGCACACTGAAAAGTACATGAGTTGTGCACGATTAATACGCTGTTTTTTTTCGACTCAAGAAACGGTGGCGGTACTTGCGACGAGTTATCGCAACGCCCGATCGTCATGGAAAGCACAGCATCTTTGCCCTGCCTGCATTTCTTTAGCGGCGAGACATGTCCTCCTTCAACATTGTAGCTACCAACCATATTCATCAGAGAAATTGCGATAATCATCTTCACTAACAAGCTGTTCAAATTGTACATAAAGCTCATCTGTCCGCTCCTTCCCTAGACTCACAGTTTTGTAGCTTTGAGTGTCTAGTCTTGCTTCTCCAGCTCCTGGACGAAGGTAAGATCGGTTCCTTTCATCTTCTCCGCCATCCACTTGTCGAACTTCTCATTCATCTCAGGGGTGAAGTGGTTCTTCCAGTCACCCGTCTTGCCTTTCCTGATGAAGCTTCCTCGGTCTGTGTGCATGATTTTGCCGTCCTTCATGTGATCAGCATTCACCCACGGGTTCTTCTTGAAGTTGTCGATGTGGAGGTGCTCCGCCAGCTTGTCCACCTGTTCTTCAGAGTAGTCCTTCCCCAAAAACTTGGATACCTTACGGATCTGCGCCCTCAGGTCCTTCTTCATGTCCTCGTAGAAGAGGAAGCAGAGGTTGGGGTGGTGACGCAGGTTCCACGCCTCGATCATGTGTTCGATGAAGGGAGCCTCCACCACCTGGCCTTTGATGAAGTAGTCCATGAAGAGCTGAAAGCACCAGATGAAAACAACTTCACTGAAAAGCAGTTAGCCTATGGAGAGATCAAAACTGAGCAGGTTCCGATTGATTGATTCGGTTGATCCGATTGATAATTGATTGATTGATTCAAAACGTAAAGTGAGGTAGCACAGCCTCTTTTCCACCACGGTAATGAGTGCCACAGATTCCCTTTTCGAAAGTTTTTTTTTTTTTTTATAAGATGAGCATAAAGGCTGTTGAAATAAAAACATCGGTCTTGAATCCCAAGATTTTTGCAAAACAAACGTTTAACATTGTGACACAAGAACATTGTTTGCGTCATGCGCCGCAGATGTTATACGAACGATGAATATCGCGAAGCTTTTCAAGAACCTCTTACCTCCAGATCCCCGAGGAAGTCGTGCAGACGAATCAGCCTCATGTGATGGAAGAATGAGACGCAGGCATCTTTAGGATTCCTGGCCACGTAGACCACCTTGCAGGTGTCCAGCAGGCGCGGGTTGTTGAGAGAAAACGGCAGGTGCGACTTGACGAACCGCGGTGAGGGTCGGTTGGCAAGGCTAGCCATATCCATCGGCCCGCTCCGAGGGGGCTCGCCTTCTTTTGCAGCAGCAGCAGCAAACTTTGCCTCAAACTCTTTGTCGCTCAGCGCAGCGAAATCTATGAATGAATATCTGAAAATACAAAAGGGCGGTAGTGGTTCTATTAGCAGGCAATGGGAAATGCGTTCCATTTAGGCAATTCAGAGTGACAAAGGACACGTCATTCAACCATGTATCCGTAGCTGGGCGCGAAAACGTATCTAGCCATATGAATAAACTAGCACTTGAGTATCATAAATGCTGGTATGAAGGCATGCAATGTCCATGTCGAGCTCGTACACATAATCGAAACTATGTAGAGTAGAAAGTCTTTGGCCCCACCTGTCTGGCATGATGGGTGTCTTGGCGCCCTCGTAGTCGAGATCGTTGGCGATCAGCCAGACCATCTCCTGGGTCCACGTAGTTCCACACTTGGGAGGCGTCACCACCCACACGTCACGTGGGTCCAGAGGATGGTTGTAAAGGTCTTCTAGCTCCTGTTCAGTTACTGTCGCTGACAGCTTGAAGCCCCAGTGGTTGCAAGATGCGAGACCTGTAGGATTGCCGACAAAATCTTTGGCAATCTTTTTCTGATCTTCATCTTCTAGAGGGATGATCTTGAATGGAAACGGAATCCGCTCTGAGGAGCTCATCTGAAAGAAAAAAGCAATTGGTTAGGCTTTTTTATAAACGCCATGGACTGCTTTCAAAATATCAAACACTTCATGGTCGGAATACAAACGTAATATTATAGATAGTTCGTGAACAAGAACTCAGCACTGCAGGCTGTTTGGGTAACTTTAGGCACTTCGAATGTTTTCAATGGTTCAATGAACGCAACCAGAGTACACGCCAAGCAGAACTTGTACTTGTAGCGCGAGCTCTGAATTTCAGCGTGCGATGGCTGATTTAGAATGTCTCTCATCATTGTTGTGGTCATAATCATATTGGAGGAATGCTTTTGCTTTTATTTTCTATGTTCTCTCACTTAGTCTCAAAATAACTCCATTGTATGACAGGAAAACAGAAGAGCTGCAGACAATAACCAATTAGAATAATCTGCAAGTGCACTGATAGCGACGATTAGATAAAATGCTACCAACACCAATTTATGGAACAGCATTACTTGTAACCAAAACCGAACCGTTGACACCCTACCTTGATTCCTCGTCCACCGACCAACACTGTTCTGCACGCCACCGATCTCCTTCTGCCCTGCTCTCCGCTCCCCGCCTTCTCCGACACTGCTGCGCCGTCTGGTCCGACACTTCACTACGGGTATTCGTTTTTGCGCTGAGTCATGTGTCCAAGGCCAAACGAGCCTCCCGCTGTTGTTGTAGAGGCGTAGCCAGAGGCGGAAATGGAGATTCTCTAAAGCGAGGGGAGGGAGGATGGACCGTCAGATGACGATTCGGTTTGTTCAGCAGGAAGGAAGTGTGCGTCCTTGCTTGATGTGTTATGTGTAACGAAAGAGCGGATTACGTGAGTGAGTTCTCGTCCGATTTGCTTGAACCGCCTCTGTTTGAGTGGGATGATTAGACGTTTAAAAACTCGAGAGGTAAACAAGCGTTCCTTCCGAATGGTAGGGTGGCATTGCGGTTCACTGAAGGGTACATACAGACGTTTGCGATAATGTAAGCCTTCCTCGGTGTATCGAAAAAAAGCTGATCGGTCTCCCGTCGAAGTCCATGGTTACTCGAAGGTAATTAGATACAGCAGGTGGGCGTTGGATGTGATGATAATACATATTTATTTCGACACAACACTATACTACATTTGCAATGATCACTTGAGTGCGCCTTTAATTTGTAATTTAACCTTCCAGGCGGTGGGGGGGGGCATTTTTTGCCCTCCCCCCTTTAGTTTTTTTCGATATATCTCGAGACCCGCTGCACCGATCGTCACCAAACTTTCAGTACCCTCCCGGGAGTAGCTAGCGCACATGATGACAAAAATTTTCCAAAGGCTATGATAGGTTGGCCGCTAATGACGTCAGAGTGACGTCATTTTTTTCCATTTTCGACCCAAAAAAAGGTTTCGCGGGAAGAGCTGTCAGGCCTACAGCTTTAGAGATACAGAAAAATGTTCCAGACATAAAAGGTGTGGAATCAAGAGGGGTACAAAACTGCTATTTCGGTTTTTCCGATTTTCTGGATTTTGACCCCCAAAAATCAAAAGATTTTTTGAATATAATCGCCAAAAAATCCGAAAAGTTTTTTGAATTTCGAAAAAAACAGGAATATATGTGATAGTCCCTACCGCCTTCTATCTACATACCAAATTTGAGATCAATACTTCTTTTTTTTTTGGCCAAGTTATAGCGAAAAAACTTCAAAATTGATGACGTCAAATTTTCAAACTCAATTTTTAGCAATTCTAGACCCCGTAGCGCAAAACAAAGACCACCATTAGACTCCTCGTGACGAGTTGCATCGAATCGATACCCTTTTTATGCAAAAATATCAACCTTGGAATTTGACCTTTTTTGACTTGACCTTGAACTGACCTCCACCAGAAAGTGACCTAAACCGTACCTGATGGTCTTATAACCAATACCATTGAGTTGGAAATGAAAAACTGGCCATAAAACATGCATCGCACAACCTTAGTAAAGTTGGGTTCATGTGGTGACCCTTGGTGACCTTTGGTGACCTGACCTGTGACCTGACCTGGTATGACCAGTGACCTGGTATGACATGACACTGGTATGACATGGTATGACAAACATTGTCCTTCAGAAAGCCCAGAGGGCCGCATCCATTCTGGAAACATGGTCAGAGAACAATCTCATGAAGATCAACGGAAAAAAGTGTCATATACTCATCTGCAACTTCTCTCACAACACGGATATGGACGGCGCAGTAATCATTAACAACGAACCAGTACCTGTCGTCTCTACCATGAAACTTCTCGGAGTCCATATTACTTCTGACTTAAAGTGGACGGCAAATACAAATCATATCACAAAAAACGCCTCTCGCAGGCTGTTCATGCTCACAGTCCTCCGTCAGTTCCATGCAGATCTGAGCGATATCCGCGCCGTCTACATCAGCTTCATTCGTCCATGTCTGGAATACTGCTCTCAACTGTGGCACACGGGACTGACACAGCAACAAGCACAAGCAATCGAGCAAGTTCAGAAAAGAGCTTGCAAAATCATGATAGGATACGAAAACTACACCGACTACGCCTCTGCCTGCCAGCTCCTCAACCTCGAGACTCTGAGCGAGCGTCGCGATGCTGTCCTCTGCAAGCTGGCGGCCGACATCCTCGCCAACCCCGCCCACCCACTGTACCCGGGCGAGCAGCTGGCAAATGTGAGGCGCCCTCTGCGCCGGCAGCGAAAGTTTGTCGTACCGCGGGCCAAAACTGAGCGGTATAAAAAGTCCACTGTGCCTGTACTCATAGATCTAATGAACAGGATGTGATCCCCACGTAGATATGTTCGGAGCTCTTTTGAAATGCACTGTGTTTTTAATTTTTGTGATGATTTTCACTTCTTCATGTGGTGCCACCATTGCACAGCTCATGTACGGCCTTTTTACCAGTCGTTGACTGTCACGTGGTCAAATAAACCTTTATGTATGTATGTATATGTATGTACCTCTAATAGCAACATATGTACTAGACAACTGACGCCTTATCGCTGATTTTCGACAAAGTGCGTTTTACTCGGTGTTATAGCGCTTTTCCTAGAAGCCCCGTGAACAGTGAAACATTTTATCTTTGACCTGACCTGTGACGTCATCGGTGACCCCGAGGTCAATGAAATTTGGTTTCCTTCAACAAATTTGACAGGGCTATCGAACGCCGTTTGAATTTCCGTATCCGTCCATTATCTTCGGAGATACGAGGGGGGGACAAACAAATGCCCCCCTCCCCCCCCCCCCACCGCGCGGAAGGTGGCTGGGAGGCCCACCGCCTGCCGGGTTAATACAGAAAGGATATTTTGAAATGAAGCTAAAATGATGCATAGGGAAGAAACTGCTAGCTTACATCGGGTACGTTATACTATACTGTACCATGGTGAGTGTCCGATCATGCTTATCGACACAATTGGGTGTTTTGAACTCTCAATTACTCACTTCCTGGCTTACGTGGGGCGTCTGGTGTGCGATTGTTTACGTGCGTTAAAAACGATTCCAAATCCTCTCCGATTTATGGTTATCTCAGTGCTCATTTTTAGAACATTCATGTTTAAGTACTTAATTACAGGTCAACGAGCGTCATTTCCATCGGCTTTGCCATTAAGAGTGCTTATAATTCAAGGCCAAGGTTTGAGCTCTCTGACGGGCCATCCACCCATTATTTTATCGATTATGATGCGTACTAGTGGTGTCAATCGGTTACCGAAAAAATCGGTTACCGAAAAGATATGCTGACCGATTCGGTAATCGGTCGGTCAGGCCCCCCAAAAATCGGACACTTTCGGTCACCCTGTCAGTGAAACCATTTTCAAAAAGAGAAAGTATTCCATTTTTGCCTAGTTAAAATGAAAGTTATTGGGATGTTAATGATAAAGTTGCAAAATTTCCCCCAAATACTACAAGGGATGCCATGTTTTGGCAACTTCAGTAGCCATCCCACTCAGCAGGCAGCAGCCACCAATTGTCCAACCACAACCACAAGCAGGCTGATTTTGACTCAGTTGGCCCCACAAATACACACCATTGTGAAACTCAATTCCAGTCTTTAACTGTAAGTAACTTCTACCACAAAATGTATTTTGCAGTGGCTAAGAATTGACTGAACTTGGACTGAAATGCCATTTCCCATTAGTTTCCATCAGAATTTACCAAATAATTCAATTTTGGGGTAGAGTAATAGCAAATAGAATTTCGGTCAAATTTCGGTCAAATTTTGGCTTGGGATGTTATCGGTCGGTATTCGGTCGGAAATTTTTCCCAAATTTCGGTTTCGGTCGGTATCGGTCAGACATTTTTTGGAAAATGACACCACTAATGCGTACCTACCTATTAGCCGTTTTCACGACGGGCTATCCGGCGAATGCACCTGATCTGACCAAATCTGCACCTAATCTGTACCAGATGTGCACCAAATGTGTACCAGACGGCCGTCGTGAAAACGGCTATTGCAGAGCCGTTTGAAATTGCAGGCATAATCGGACTGCTATTGCAGTCCGATTATGCCTCGTTCCATCACAGAAGCCTCCAAATGCGGTCAAGAGAGGAACCTGAGCTTACACAGCTATTCACTAGGTGGCAGCACGATACGGGGACGACTGCCGTCTCCAGCCTCCGCTCACCTATCCGTGCTTCTATCCTCAGGATACTGAAATCCTTCTCCTCCACGCCACAACCCCCCTCCGGGCTGGACAGGCAACTTTATCTCATGCGGGCTGCTCCCTTGGAGCGGCACCGCTGCTCCCGAGGGAGCTGGGGCGTTCCACGACAGATCGACCAAGCCATAACACCCTACCTCTCAGATTTTGATGAAATTGCGTCTATGGGGTTATCCGTACCGTAGATTCATAGTCTCGTATTTTTAGCGTTATACTACGAAGGGTTTACGAGTTAAAGCCAGAGGCATTTTTCAAAATGCCCAGAGTAACCCTCTTTTAAACTCGTATTATCAAAAAATATAGCCAGTAACCTACATTAATATGCATATCATTGGAATCCTCATTGACAGTAGAAAATTATCTAACCAAAATATTTTGAAAATTTTCAAAATTGCAAGATTTTTTGAAATAATGAATTTTTGATTTTCGATTTTCAAAAGGTGGCCATTTAATTTTTGACAAAAATATTATGCCAAAAGATGCCTCTGGATATGGAAATTTAATGTCCAAAAAATTAGAGACATGTTTTGCCTTTAACTTTTTATATAACTTTTTGTTTACGACAATGTTTGTAGTAAAAGGGAACATTTGACGATGCCTTCCAGAGCCAATCATTCTCCTACCCACATATCCTCGAACTGTTTCATGAAAATTAGAAATAAAAGCCTGGCACTCACACTAACAGACCAGGCATGCGATTATTGAATGATGTTTGCTTCACTTTCGCTGTAGTTTCGAACATTGTTCAGGCAGGAAAAAAAATTGAGCTGAACACTGCTATCGGCCGCCTCGCATGTAATTCTGATATGCTTCTAAGCAGCTTGCACTGATGAAACGTTACACTGGGCACTGGCGGATCCAGGGGGTAGGGCCATGCTCCCCCCAAAGCCCGTTTACCCCCCCCCCCCCCCGCAAAAACCCGAGTTTTAACATTGCGCGGGGCATGGAAAGGAAGGGGCCATTTCGGCCATTTGCCCCCCCCCCCCCCGAAAAAAACGTCCGGCTCGATCCGCCAATGAAACGTTAGGAATTATCAAAATTGCTAATCGGACATTGTGGCCGGACATACCTACACAACTTCCGTTCATAAGAGCCGAGGCTGTGTTAGAGTTAAATGAGGAGAAGGCTGAAGGCTCTAGCTAGTAATCGCATGAAGTTCGCTCTGTCCTTGTAATAACGGACTTTCAGTAATTTTGATGAATAAATTTGCCACAAAAAAATTGAGTACCAAAATGCGGCATTTGAAGGTAATTGATTGCAATTGCCAGGGGCGTGACCAGGTCAGAGTGGGCGGGGGTGAAAAAATTACAAGTACTTGAAAACTCGCCGATATTGAATTCTGTTTTCTTGAAACTGGAAGCATCTCTAACGTTTTGAAATTAATGCATTTCGAGGTAGCTAGTGGCTTGGGATGCTCCATGTTTCACTAACATTCACTTTCATAGTAGGTTTTTATTCCCACCCGGCCGAAGGGGAGGGTTTGATGTGCACTGCAGCCCCAACGGTTTTCTCGATATTGTTTGCAGTGGTGTAAGGCTGGAGAGCTGAAAGTCGACATTCCGAATCTGTTGACACCAACAGAACAGGCTCAGGTCAGCTTACTGACATATGACGTCACAAATAAACCTCGGAATAATGCAAAAAGTTGCAGCTTTGCACTGTACTCTCAGTGTAAGGGAACCTTTTGCAGGGGATGACACTAGTAACGGCAGTAACGGCTCTTGAGATTTCACAACATCAATTCCCCTAACTTTCCTAAATTTTCACCCGAAGTCAAGCTTGTCACGTGACTTCACTAATATAAGTCAATGGGAAATATTGAAACATTTGAACTGTTATTTGGATGCCGAAAATGATCCAAGCCCATCTCAAACGCCTGTAATCGTGATTTCATACACTTTTGCGATGAGCGATTCTTAGGTTTTGCATTGAGGACTTTGCAATGCGCCATATACATATGCCGTTACATTGTACGGTCGTGTGAGATCATCGGTTTTCTTTTTGTCAATGACTGAATGGAATTTATCTAACGAGTCGAATAAGCCACCAGTGAACTCAGGGAACCCTGCTGAACTGAATCATATACTTACAATAGCTGTTTTCACGACGGTTATCTGACACACATTAACTGATACCTATTTGATGGGATTTGGTCAAATTTGGTTCATAGTTTCTTAATTGCTTTTAGCTTAGGTTGCGCTAGTTGCTTATTGACCTTATTTATCAAATTATCAGTCGTTACTTTTTACTCAAGCATAAGAATAAAATTACGTTATGAAAATAGCTGTAGTAAAAGATTTGGCTAGATTCGTCTGATATCCGTCGTGAAAACGGCTGAAATGGCCTCATTTGAACAGCTTCTTGACCTCAGCGGTTTTGATGTGGCCTCGACCTGAGGAAAACGTCTTAAGCTGAACTCTTCCAAACCAAGTTTTATCATTCCAGCAACCGGTGACCTCTGAGGTCAGGTCAAATGCCTTGAGGCAGGGATCCAATTTTCGGCCAATAAATCCCCTAAATGGTCGCAGAACCGTCATTTCGTTATCTGGCAAAATATTTCAGGTCCCGAAACTCGTCAATTGAGATAATACCGACCTACGGCAAAAGTATCTGTCGATTCGACAGCTTTTTCTCAGTACATTGATGTCCCTCCCCTCAATGTCGTCATTTTGTTAGGAATCTATTAACGAAAAACTCTCGACTCAATCAGCGTTAGTGACGTCATAAATGACGTTGCGTCATTATGACGTCACGCAAGGCCCACCAGCAAAACTAAAGCATCGGACCTTGCAAAGAATGCGTGAATTAGATGCGTTCTCTCCGTAAACTATTGTTTGGCGTTTCGCAATAGTAACATTTTTAAGCATTAGATAGGCTCACTTACGTGACGTCATAGTTCAGTAAAGTGACCTTATATGAAAGTTCATTTGATGTCACAAGATAAATCAACTAGATAACTTGTAATAACTTTCCGGCTTCAGCACTCTATCGCCAATGCGTCCCCAGCAGTGATGAGAAAACCGTCAAAGGTGATCAGCATTCGCTCCCTCGGCCACAGGGGGTTAAACCTCGCTCTCTTGAAAACAATACGCCATTATGACGTTTTTGGATCTTTGGGTCCTAACTTAGCTTTCGTAGGTGTCTTAAGCATCTTTAAAAAGAATTAACAGCGTCGCAATGAGCTCTTGATCACATTTCACCGTACTCCGTTTAGACCGGTTGACAGTTATTGTTATTTTTTTCACTGTACGACGAAATTCAATGTTGTATAGCGACCTTTAGGGGAAAAACATGTTTTTAATATTTTCATCATTGAAAGTCAATGCGTTGACAAGACTTTTGCTGCAAAAATAAATTGTAAAAAAAGATGGCCACGTTCTCAAAATTTGATTTTTATAAATCAATTTTATGTTAAAAAATTAAAAGAGCAAAATTTTCAAAAATAATTGATATCACCAAAATCTTTGGTTAATTCTTATTGTGATGATATGCAGTTTTATATGAATCTAATCAGTATTTAGCTAAATATTTGCGGATGAAACTTAGAGTTTTTATGGTAGCCATTAAGTTGCCTGGGGCAATATCTCCCAAAGTATTCGACGAATGAGATTGAAAATGTCACAACACGAATCGCCGGACAAGATAACCCCATAGACGAAATTTCATCAAAATATGAGAGGTAGGGTGTTATTTCGCGATTTTTTTGGTCGATCTGTCGTGGAACGCCCCAGCTGCACCCCGTAGCCGGGTGCAGAGAATGCTTGGGGGGCTGGTCGGCCTGTCCATTCGGACGGGCTCAGCCCCGGCGACTCACTAGGGTGCCTGCCCAGACCAATGTCTCCCTCTAATTCCTATCATCCTTCCGGCTCTGCAATGGTCTTGTCGACCGAAAGGGCCTAACCCAACAAAACAAACAAACAAAGCCTCCGCTCTATAGGTATATAGACGATCACGATGCTGCATGAGATTGTCATTGCTATATCAACGAAAGCGATCCAATGTAGAAGTTGACGGAAAACCGCGCTTACATGAATGTACATGTTGTGGCAACGTGGTCGCTAACGCCAAGAAAAAAGTTTGAGAAATGTGACTAAGCCGCCTTAGAGCAAACATGGACCAGCCGTCCAGTCTCGCATTTATTTCCACCGAGAGCTAGGTAGGGGAAAGTGGGGTATGACGGCCACCTTAACTTTGGGGCCATTTTTCGGCCGGTTAGAAACATCATAGAAACGGGAAACTGAGTGAAAACCTTTTTTAGACATTTTACTTCCATTTGCCAGAAGATGAGACTTGGACCTGATTCAACAAATAAACTGCAGCTATTTTTGCAAAACTTTGCAAAAACCCGTCTTACCCCACCCCATGGAGTAAGACGGTCACATGGGTAGGGCAAGACGGCCAGCTTCTTTCACCGACCAGCACAGCTCGCAACAAAGGCCCGAGATTAGCCGCATTGATACAGTCGCTCGTTGGTCTCAAGTGCTCCGGAAATGACAGTATACGAGATTCGTGCAGAAAGCGTATGCTCGTATATAGGGCCTAGTTCAGAAGCCATGTAGAACCGTTTTTCACATTCATTATTCGAGAATAAACTGTGCCGAAGGAATATTGCTAACATGTCTGTGAGTAGGTATCGGAATCGAACATATTCTTGTTAGAAATGCTTCTATTTTTCTACAGCAACAAAAATATTTTCACCATTACAGACCCATTGGATTCATAGTTGTCCGTCTTACCCCAAACTCAATGTCAGAAGTTCAGCACGATTTTTCTCTGTGGACAATTTGATGCAGACAAAGCAAATCCGCGGTAAATGAACACTGGTGAAATATGAGTGTACCACAAGTGATTGCGAGTTTTTAACTCTATAGTAATGCACACAAAAGCTTGCACAATACATTATGGATGTTTTCAATGAAATGAGTGTTTTAAAGAAATCAAAATAAAAGATTATCGACTGAACACAAATTCACCAGACTTCAATGGTGGTGTGTAGTGGGAAAGGCAATTCTGGTCCTAATTTTTCTCGCTCGTAGCGCTATTGGTTTGGTCTGCAGAAGGGGTGCCCGTGTTACCTACCCTGACCGTCTTATAACCCACTTTCCCCTACTGCCTCAACTGCCGTCCGCCGAAGCTGAGTTTTGTGCAAAAGCACACATGCCTATAGGTATTCCTACCCATCATGACTGTTCACCAAACAAAACGAATGACAAATGTTCAATGCTCATGCGCATTATTTCTTTATCTATGAAGGGAATATAGGTTCGTAGAAAATGCATGGTTGGTTTTTCAGAGGCCATATAGGTAGAACACTTCGCTATTATTATTTCATTTGTCAAGACTAGGTACACGACACAGGCCGAATATCAGCACAGGTCAAGTCAAGGTCAGGTTGGGTGTAAGGTCACTCTACGAATTATTTGCGTAACGCCTTGAAAGAAAATGTTGTTATACCATTCCCAGTTCCCACATATCATCTATCACGTGATGGGCCACCCTGCACCGTCCATTACCATCAGCATCAGTCACGTGATATAACCCGCGCCCCGCTGGGGGGGGGGCAGAATCTGCCCCCCCTCCCGTTTTTCGCCAATAACTTCTAAACGCGTTACGCCAGCGACGTCAAACTTTCATTACCTTATCATACATCAATTTGACACGTTCCCTGAAAATTTGAGCGAAATCCGTCGGAAAATTTTTGAGAAATTGACGTTTTAGTGACGTCATGTTCGCCATTTTCGCCTCAAAAATGGCAAAATTTCAAACGCCGCTAACATCTTCATTTTTAAAGGAATCAAGACGTAACAAAAAAGGTTATACGTGATTCTACTTTGTCTATCAAATAGCTATCTCGGTTTTTTGAAAATTTGGGATTTTGGTCCAAATTTTTTCAAAAAACTGACTTTTTTGGGAAAATATTTATAAAATCCAAAATTTTGAGTGTATCGAAAAAACCGGAATATATGTCAAAGAAGTGGTCTATGTGCACCTACATACCAATTTTTAGAAGAATCGGTTCAAAAATGTGGGAGTTATTCAAAATTTTATGACGTCACGACCGACAAAAATTTTGAAAAATGATTTTTTTGGAAGTTCTGGACCTCGTACGGAAACAAAAATAGCACCATCCGATTCGCCGTGAAAACCTGCATCAGATAGACACCTTTTTAGGCCTTAACAACCAACTTCAAAATTTGACCTCACTTGACCTGACCTTGACCTGACCTCGACCTGAAATTCATCCAGAGGTGGTCCATATCACTTATTGAGTGCGCCTATTGAATTCTATGAGCAAAATGACCCATAAAACATGTGTCGCACATGCCCTTTTCTATATTTTGTTTTTGGTGACCTGACATGACCTGACCTGACCTTGACCTTGACCTTTGAATGACATTGTATGCAACGAATATTGTCTTGGTAGTCTAAGAAGACGTTTTGGGCAATCAGTCTCACTCCATTCTTCGGCAACTACGGTGCAAGGCCGATACTGTAGAAACTTGCATCTTGTACCCTTGACCTGACCTTGACCTGACCTCTGACCTACTTAAGCAAAAAAAATTGGGCTCTTAAGATCCGCCTTGTTGAGAGCTTTCGATTGCCGTTTTCCCCGTCTTTCTACGACCATCCGTTCGGAAGTTAGACAGGGGGGGGCAGAATCTGCCCCCCCCCCCCCCAGCAGGGCGCGTATGGCTGAATAGCCCAGCGGGGCGCGGGCTATCTCAGCAGCCCGCCGTCGCCGCCGCGCTGTCTGGCTCCCGTCGACGACCGGCCCACGTGCTGTATCGTCGGTGGCACCGCCAGTCGGCGCGGCGCCGGCGGACCCCTCGTCGGTGGCGACGGGCAGTCGCTGTCGGCTCCGACGGAGAGTCAGTTGAGCCCGGGGTCGGGCCCGCCGCGGACGGCTCCGGCCAGAGGAGGGTGTGAGAAGGTTGTCTGGTGGACACTGGATTTAGAGGTGAGTTGATACCAACAATTTTTTATGCGGAATAATGGTGAGCTGGCTTTCATCCATGAATATGAATATGAATTGAATTTCAATCTCACTCTTCGCAGGGCGGAGACGAATTCAATTTGCCAGTTAAAAACAGTCAAGACGTAATTCCAGGTATCAAACTAAACTTATTGGTGATGACAAGGTACAAGGCCATCAATATTTCCCAGAGTGGTAATTTCGTTGGCGGAAAAGCCGTCTGAATACTTTATGTCAACATTCGAACACCCTGGTGTAGAAATAATCCTAACAAATTAAAGCGAAGATTGAATTAGATAAAGGTCATAAAGGTCGGTGAAGATAATGTAGGGCTGAAGCGATAGCACAGAAGTGTGCTGAATTATTCAACGGTTACGGGACATTGAAGGCTAACATTGTCAAGTTTTAGTTTTTAAATCATAAATTAGTCGCCCCATGTTTCTGATATCACCGTAGTCCGTAAGCCTTCATTTTTCATCTATGGGTGTGCCAAAGTGGCACTGGGAATATTTTGCATAAGTTACGCAATGTGCAAGCTGCAACAGACAAGCTTACAAGGCAAGGCCTGGTGGGAATTAAGTTGAGCCAATTACGAAGCGGTTTGGAACTCTCACGCTCAAATCGATACCAGCACTACAAATCATCTAGCTAATCGATGCGATGCTCCTTAACTTCCCGTTTAAAAGTTAATCTTTCCTGTAATCATAAGATGAAACACAATTATCAATGGTCAATGCCCAGATATATTCCTCAAATAAACAGACGACAGTATGAAGGCTAAGCATGCCGCCCAAAACCGAGACTTTGTCATGCGTTTCGAAAATGCAGTTCAATAAAAAATAATGGAGACGTTTAACATACTTTTATTTCTGTGATAGCCTGACACAATGGTATACATATTATTGTCTGGGTTATCTTCTCTCATCAGTCTTGATCCATTAGACGTGTTTGTCTGCGTGTATGCGTGTCTATCTTTCCGTATTATCCCAGGACCCAGGCCTGTCCGCGATTGTCTGTAACCTGTCACTACTCACTGAAATCGTCCCCATCCCACATTGTCTGAGTCATGTCTCTGCGTGCCTACCGCTTGGCTAGTGTCGGCATGCTTACATAGTGTATATCTACTACAGTCGTCTGTATTTTCTAGCGCTCTGTCTTCATATCATGCCCCTCCCCTTGTATTGTCTGTTGCTTTGCCTGTCGTGTGTCTGTCTGATATCGTCGGGCGTCTATATGTGTTGTCTGTCACTCGCTATCTGTCTGATATCGTCGTCCGTCTATATTGTCTGTCACTCTGTGTCAGTCCCAGGCGGCGCCGATGCTGATGGTCTGTCAGATATGCGTCATTGACTGTCAGCTCTCCGTGATTGGTTGTGCGTCCGGACGGACGGACGGGCCGGAACAGGCATCGGTGACGGACGGAAGTACGGCTATTAACGCTGAGACACATTATACAGTGTGTACAGTTTGTACACACGTACACACAGAAGGCCCGGAGACATTCTTGATTGGAGAGACACGCTGGAGTAGCTTGCTCTCTCTCTCTCTCTCTCTCTCTCTCTCTCTCTCTCTCTCTCTCTCTCTCTCTCTCTCTCTCTCTCTCTCTCTCTCTCTCTCTCTCTCTCTCTCTCTCTCTCTCTCTCTCTCTCTCTCTCTCTCTCTCTCTCTCTCTCTCTCTCTCTCTCTCTCTCTCTCTCTCGCTCTCGCTCTTTCTCTCTTTTTATCTCCTCTCTCCCTCTTTCTATCTCTCTTTCTCTCTCTCTCTCTCTCTCTCTCTCTCTCTCTCTCTCTCTCTCTCTCTATCTCTCTCTCTCTCTCTCTCTCTCCCTCTCTCTCTCCCTCCCACACACATCCTGTCTCTTTACTTACCTCCACATCACGCACACAAACACGCTAACACACGCATAACAATGTGTTGCATATGCTCCTTGATCTCCACAGTCAACACTACTGTCGCCGTGCCTCAATGTCGGCTCTCAAAGCTATTCAGTGACTCGCTCAGCTGGCACCTAGTGATACCATTAGTAGGTACTTTCCCCTGAAAAAGGCATATCACGTTCGGCTAAATATAGTTGCAAGGTATGTGAATTGTGGGGAAAAAATAGAAAACATGGACGGCGTGCCACATAACCGGTATGACACACGGAGCACGAAAACATAGACAGAATCAGAACACAGATTGGCACACTGGGGTAGGGAAAGCGAATGAAATAAAGGACTTTAGGGCAGTACATTAGGGACAAAAAGGACTTTGGGACTTAGGGACAATTTATCTGCCCAACATACATACTATTGGACAGATTTACTATTGTGCTCTGAGATCCAGAAGTTCCTTGAGATCTAGCGGATTTTTTTTCTGGCTACCGCTCAACAGGTGGCGAACAATGGCGTGAGGAGAACAGAAATGGAGAAGAATTGAAAATGTGGCCTCCATTTAAGGGACGTACTTAAAGTGAGAAATGTGATAAGCTTTCATTAAGAAAATTTATAAGAGCTGTGTTGTGAGAAATGCCGGGCAGATGTGGCGAGATGCATTGACTTGTGAGAGTTTTATTCGAGTCACATAAATGTGGAAAATCGTTAGAGATATGGAAAATATGTGGAAGATCTTTAGCTCGAAAGTGGAGCTATAAAAGAGGAAATATGTTGGATGATGATAAAATAATAAACCAAAAATATATTTAAATGCATTTGTAATAATTTAGTTTATTATTTACATCATCATCCAACCTGTCATGGATACTCAAAGATATGTTGGAGTTCTGATAGGAGCAGGAAGCCGAGTAGGAGTGCTGCTGCTCCTACCAACCTTTCGCCATTCCCGTCATGATCCTCACAACATCGAGTCGGGGGAGATGTGGTCAGGAATTCGGAAGTCTTGTTAGATGTCCTATGGTAGGAGCTTATGGAAGATAAAGTGAGAGAATTGTATGACTGGGAGATCTGCTGTGAGCGGGAAAGCTATGGGATATGCAGTGAGAGAACTATTTGTCTCTGATAGATCTGTTTTGGTCAGGAAGTTATGTGAGAGACTTTGTCTGTCTCTGGGGGACCTGCTGTGATTGATAAGTTATGGGAGACGAAACGTGAGAATTTGTCTCTGTCTAATAGATCTGCTATGGGCGGGGACTGACCTGATCGAGTGCTGTGCGTTGGAGCGGGAAATGGGCATGCCGAGCGGCACAGATGGTCCAAGCCCACCCACCTCGCCTGCTCTGCCGCTCGGAGTATGGTGTCCACCAGGGGTGTGTCCTACCTCCCACGGTAATGACACCGCTCAGCCGGTGGAATGGCTGAGATTGTTACTATTTCGGGCTTAGGATCTCATGTAAATCGACCGTAAAATTGCAGCAGCATGGTCATTTGGGGACAGCTGGTACTTGCTTAAGGCAGCCCCACACTGGACCTCGCATGCGGGTTGCGAGTTTGCGGGTTTTGAGTTTGCAGGCATAATACTAATTCATAGAGTGCTTAGACCGTTCCCTTATGGTAACTTCATGAATGCAGTGAAGCCGGTACGCCTTCAGAAAATTGCATATAGTCGCAATACCAGCGCAACGAACCAAAATTCGACTCCAACGAAAAACCCGCAAGCCTCGCAGAACTCGCAGACCTCGCAGCGAGGAAAATCGAAAGTTGACTCAAAATCAACTCTTGGAATGCGATGCAAGGTCGCCCGCAAGCTAAAAACATGCAGACTCGCTTGTTAGATGGTAGTGTGGGTCAACCAGCTTAGTTTGTATTCTTTGCTTTTAAAGAAACCCGAAAACCCAAAAACTCGCAACCCGCATGCGAGTTCCAGTGTGGGGCGGCCTTTAGACACGAAATTCGGTAGATTGAGATTAAAAATTTTAAATTTTCAGTTTATTGGTAATCTGATCACTGATGCTCATTCTCTTTACTGAATTCGTTCAGTTGTTTCTGCATAAGCATCACTTCACTTACCACTGAATTCAGTGACCCCTGGCGACGACCAATGACCCACTAACGAGCCTCACAGCCCCCTAAATCTCCACTCCACTTCCGCACGTAGACGGAACTGCGAGCTGTTGAATGGCGCCACAGATCTTCCCACTGAGTGAGACCTCAGTGAAACGGCATCTCGGGATGGCCGAGCCCTACGTGACGTGGAAGCAGATGGCCTCTGCCAGACGTTTGCAGGCTGAGGTTTTCCGTAACTGGCTGAAGTGCCGTGGAGCCAGCCTTTGAAGTGAAGTGCCACAGTTTGTGATGGCACGCTTGTGAAGATGTGTTACTTTTTGCAAGAGTTTTTATTAGTTTAGCGTACCTGAAATATCGTTTGGTTTAAATGCTGAAAGATTTTTTTTTATATATAGATGGCTGAAATGGCTCTCCGGAAATGTGATAGTGATTTAATGAAAACAACACTAATCCACATCAAAGCTTTTCGTTATACAACACGAACTAGGTTTTTTATCGGACCAGCCTTCTCACGCCGATAGCGCTGCAAATTGACGTTTCAAAAATGGTCTCTGTTAGCCGTTTTCAAAACGGGTTATCTAGCGAATGCACCAAACTTGATCAAATCCCTCAAAATCTCTTTTACAGCAAATATAGTCACATCATAAATTCATTTATTTTCAATCGAAAATCGTGCCTAATAATTTGATTAAAAAGATAAATGGGCAGGTATGCAAGCCAAGCTCAAAACTGCAAATAATCAACTATGAACCTAATTTAACCCGCGACCGCCTGGGGGGGGGTCGGATCCGACCCCCCCCCTCCGTTTTTCTTGAATAACTCATGAACCGCTTGCGCTATCAACTTGAAAGTTCGCATACCTTCTCCCCCATCAATTTGACGTCTCCTGTGCAATTTTTAAGAAAAAAATTTCAAAAAGTTTGAGATATATCGATTTTAGTGATGTAACTACATGGCGTTTTCAGTCAAAAAATGGTAAATGTTTAAAAAATCGCCAAAAATCGAGAGTTTAAGTAAATTGCAAATTAAGGACATGAAAAGACGCAGCTCAACGAGTTCTTTAAAATGGCTATCTCGGATTTTCCATAAAATGCGTTTTTCACCCCTAAAAATTCAAAAAACTGTATTTTTTGGAAAACAGCTAATAAAATCCAAAATTTTGAGAATTTCCAAAAAACCGGAATATATGTTATAGAGGTCTATTAGAACATTAGATGTCCCAAATTTCAACTTTCTATCTTCATTTTTGACCCCCAAATTGTAAAAAATAGCTCCAACATGCATAGGGCATGGTGACGTCATAAGCATTTTCGCGAATTAGAGGCACTTCTGAACATCGCATGTGAAAACAAATGGCACCACTAGATTCCTGGGACAAAGCTTGTCTAGAAAAGTGCATTTTTATGTCAAAAATAAAAAGTTGAAAAATTGACTTTTTTTCTTAGCCCTCGTTTAGTTATGTATGGAATAAACGATTTTTTATGCTTTCAATGCACACTTATCACCAGCACAGTGACTTGGGGTCACATATAACCATTACCATCGGATTTGGCGTGAAAAATAAGCCATAAAACATGTGTCGCACGCCCATGTATCAGAAAGTGAAAACCGTGACCTTTCGTGACCTGACCTGACCTTGACCCGTACTTAGTATGACCCCTATACGCACATGGTACCTTCACTAGGTCTTTGAGGTCATTTGTGGTGAGTTTCGAGCAGCAGCTATCGATTCCGCTGTCCGTAAGCCTAATCATGCAAAACCCCTGAAGTTGACCTTTGACCTGACCTTGACCCGAAAGTTGACCTCAATCTTAAAATCTTAAGAGCGCTTTGGGAAGGTCTCGTAGAGACCTTTCGAACGCCGCCTCGCGGGGCTCGATACGACCATTGGTTCTCGAGATAACAGGGGGGGGGGTCGGATCCGACCCCCCCAGGCTGATGTGGGTACGGAAATAGCCCAGGCGGTGCCGGGTTAACCAAATCGCACCAAATGTGACCAAAGGTGTGTTAGATAACCGTCGTTAAAACGGATGTTGTCGACAAAGTCATTTAATTCAAACGGTCAATCATTCAAAAGGTCATTCAATTAGTGAATGAAAGTTAGTAATATTGGCGTTTAAAATGATAAAAACGCTGTAGCATTCTTCAATCTAAGCGCAGCAGAGAAATTACAACTAGAAAGAAGGGACGCTTGGCGGCTGGTGCATTTCCTCGTCAACATGCTGTTTTTTAATTTTAATTCTTTTATTAACCTAATTGTCATCGCATGTGCTATGAAGGAATACTAGATACAAGCATTATGGTGAAGTTAGATAAATATAGTAGTCTGATGCTCATGAGTAAGCTATATGAAATGTATATTTTAGAGAAGAGAAGAATGTATATTTTAGAGAAATCCTTAAAATAGATACAAGCATATAGATCCTAGTCGTCAAGCGACAATGATGCAGTGTTTTGAATTCATCTGAACAATACACGAAGCGCAAAATTTATTGCCCTTGTTTTCATCGTTTGTTCAATAGATATTAGGTAGAATTTCTCGGTATATTGTATGTCAGGCAATCTTACCCGCCATGGTAATCTGTCTTCACTCCGACAAGATTGCGAGGCAATCCATCTTGTCTCAGGAAATTGCCAGGAATTAATTAGCTATACAGTGATTTAGTAACACTACGAGCAGTGTGCTCCGTGCTGCGTGTGATTCGTCCTTTCAAACTACGGGCATATATTGGCGTACTGAGGCCGAAGCTTACATATACCCATCTGCGTAATTCATACGCATGTTTATCACGATTTATTTTCATATTGACACGAAGCCTGAAAAGCCTAAATGCAATATAGTACCATATTAAGTCTTGACCTTTTACATCACATAAGCACAAAGTTATCGGACCTCGGTGCTTTTTAATATATTTTGCTACGACGATCCATTGCTTTGCCGAAGCTGAAAGCGCTGTTATTGAATCGCACATATGCCCCGGATGTAACACGTCCAGATAATTACGTTTTTCTCCTATCGCCCGTCGCCCTCTGTCAGGTTGTTCCGTTTGCAGCGGCTCACGCCACGGCTGAGCACACCCCTCCAAACAGGCTGTTGTTGGATTTGGTGCTACCAGCGGCACCCTTCCAATGATCTCTGTTCGATTCGCACCGGTCATCAATCGTTAACGCTTCCGTGAGCAGCACACAGCCAATCGCAGACAGTTCCGCACACCGTTAGACGGTGGAAAAGTAAACAGTCCGACAAACGGACAGACAAACACCCTTACAGACTGACTGACAAATTAAAAAAGACGGCCAAACAAACAAACTAACGCTACAAACGCAGACTTATTCCCATATAGGTGAAAAGACCACCTGATAAACACTACAAAAAAAAAAACAAGATACACAGAAGACATCATGCAAATGCAATATGAAAACATAAATAAAGCTGTCACTCTACCGTGCCAAGTAAATAACCAAATAAATAAGCAGACTGCTGCTGTGTGGGGCTATAGAACCAGAGGCGTAGGAACAGGAGGGGGGCATGGCTCCCCCACTTTTCAGCCATTTTTAAGAACCAAATTTATTATTTATTTGAATACAAAACTAAGAGCAGGAAAGGGTTCAGCATGGTGAGATGAGCACAAAACTGCAAAGAATCTCTTCATAGGGGTATTGGGGCTCCTACAAAGGGGCATTAAAGCTTCGCTGCCCCCCCCCCCCACTTTTTGTGAGGTTCCTACGCCCATGTATAGAACCTTCACCGCGTTTCTTACTGCCTCTGTGGTAGTGGCCTAGCCAGCTCCACAAAATCACTGCCAACACCAGCGCCTGTGGCAAGAAACGAGGTAGCAGTAGCCGTGCAAAACATGTTTTGGTGAGTGTCACAGGCGCTGTAGGATAACAATGGATGGGTTTGGTGATGCTTTAAGACGGGAGGGAAGGGAGAAGGGGCAAGATGGTGGGAGAAGGGAGCTGCGACATACGAGGGACAATGACAGTAAGGCAAAGGAGGGCTCGTTTGTCCATCTGCCCACCCGTCCATCCGTCTATCCTATCATCCGTCCATCCGTCCGTTCGTCCATCCGTCCATCCGTCCATCCGTCCATCCGTCCATCCGTCCATCCGTCCATCCGTCCATCCGTCCATCCTACCATCCGTCCATCCTACCATCCGTCCATCCGTCCATCCGTCCATCCGTCCGTCCGTCCGTCCGTCCGTCCATCCGTCCGTCCGTCCGTCCGCACGTCTGTCTTTCTGCTCATCTGTTGATCCGTATGTCCCTCAAAATGACCTTTCCGTCCAGGCGTCCGTCCTGCCGATCGTGGGCGGCCCGTACGCCCGACCGTCCGTATACCCGTAATTTTCCGTCAGCAATCGATACGGTAGTGTTACGTGTTGTCGTTCTTGACACCCGGTCAACGCGGTGTGACTACTAACACAGTGGGGCTACCATGGTTTCCAACATGCAGCCTTATGAGTATCTACACAAGTCCTAATACAGTTGGGGTCCAACCTCTCCCTGATTTGTTAGGAAAGGATAAATGCGCACCTATGTGCATAGGTGCTAGCTAGGATCAGGCTAATTTGACAAAGCTGACCTTGACAATAGTCAACTACTGCAGTGGCCATAAAGGGCCGTCCAAAACTTCGAACGATTTTTTCAATTGGCCATCGAACACAAAAAAACGCAGTTACCTATTATTTGACTCAAAACAGTATTATACAATTTAGTTTGAATAGTGTAACAGCATCATTTGCCTCAGTCCCCTTTAGCAGCCAATGTATGGCGACTATCGATCCACTGACTAAGGTAGCTGAGCAAATAGCAAAACATTCATCACAGCAAATGGAATCGGCGCTAGTCGGAGTGCATTCAACTGTGGACAAGAAATTATGAGAAACCAGGATATATTACTGTAGCAACGAAGCAATTTGCTGATTGTATTGTGTCGCGCTCAATTTGCTCTCCTTGTTGAAATTTTCAACAATTGTATGCCAGCTGGATACCATACACTGAAGGTATAACTTTCAATGTGCGCCAACGTATGGTGGTATTACAACAAGAGCACTTCATTTTCGTTTCGCTGCCATTTTCCAGCCAACGCAATTATCGTTGGTAAGCCACTGCGGTCCTTGGGAGCAAAGGAGCCATTCTGGCCGTCTTATTGGAGAGACCCTCTCAGAATGCCCCGGCCGTGAGTTTCAGACTCAGCTGAGTCGGTCACTGTGAGACGCTGAGTTCGGAGATGAGTTCCGAGAAACGGAGTTCTCGGACAGGGTGTGGTGTCATTAAGTGTTTTCTCCTCCGTCGCTCTTCCTTTTCTTTTGTAAAAGTCAGACTGTGTCGTTCGTTGAATGTTTTCCGTTATCTTCCTAGCTTCTTCTTTATTAACTATCCTGGCTAAATGAGTTTCATTGAATGTTCAAACCTCAGCCTATTTTTCATGATAACAGTATTTTTTTCTGAATCATGTCACAATTCCGAATATTCGTTTTCTGAGCAAATATCGGCGTGTCGTCGACTCCCCCAACTGCGCTGTGTGCTAGCCCATCCCAGCGCCCTTCCTGGCATATCTGACCGGCTCCTTTCGTTTCAGACCCACGGAGGAGTCTATTACATCTCCATTACTGGAGCTTCTCCACCCACCAACGCTCAATGGACATAGATGACGTCACCCTGCTTACGTCACAAGTATGACGTGCATCGCAGCCGAAAGGTTATCATCAACGGCAGGGCGGAGGCGATGGATCAAATATGTGCCGGCTACGAGCTCAGAATTCTGAGTATCCCCGAGGCCCAGCGCACGTCTCGTGATGTTTTCTAAGTCTGAAAGACGTTAGGGTTCTTTGTTGACGAATTCTAAAGGAGGACGCTGCTGTGAGAATGGAAAATATGACAGGCAGTGACAAAACGAGCCAAAACACGGCGCGTTGTGCGTCCTAACTACCTCACTGACGTACCGACAGAGGCAGCTCCCAACTCGCCAATAGATCACCCAGGAGCGACGCAACAGTTGACGGACTAAGTCGGCAGCGACGAGAGAGAGGGAGAGAAAAAGAGAGGCGCTTTTTCACCTCCCACGCCACACTGCAGCCCTCCCACTCCCCGCTCAGCAGTCGATCGAACGGCCTGTTGCATCTATTCGCCGCTGCGTTGTCAATAGTGCCCAGACTACGTCACCGGCTCAAATCAGTCGCTGATTGGTGGAAAAGTGCTGATGGACGATTGCGAATCGGCGCCTGAACGAGCATGATTGTGTTTATTCAAATTGAGCAATGAAAGCGTCACAATAAGCGCAGCGTGTCAGTTCCAATTCCACAGCACATTCACTGGACCATGATTCCGGTTTTTACTGCAGTGTGAATAATTTCGACATCCAGGAAACACTCATCGCCGTAAAACAGCGGGTTTTCAGCTACAAAGAAGTGGTGTGTACACCAGCGAGAACATTTGCGGTCTGTGGCAAAAACGGAGCGACAAAAGCAAGACAACAAGAAGGCTGCACCACTGCGCCAGAGACAACCTCTCTTCGACGGGTGGTACTGGCTTTAGTAGAAAGCACTCGGAACGAAAAACTCCTTCGGCTTTCTTCGCAGCGAGTCGCGATGAACGCAGTGCGTGATTTGATGCTGAGCTTCGATGCCGTGTTCTTCTGTCTGCTGCTGCTGGCGTGTCTGCTAGCACTGGGATTCTATCTGCGGAAACCAGAGAGCACGGCAGGTGAGTATATCGAGGTCGTCACGCAGCCCACAGGTGATGTGTATGAATTGTGAGCTGCTGGGGGTGTTGCTAAAAAAAGACGTTCGGAACCGCATGAGTGAGAACTCAAAGTGAGAACTGGGAGTAAGGACTCGGCACGAAACCTTGGAGTGAGAACTAGGAGTGGGGGGTCACCGTGAAAAGTTGAAGTGAGACTCGGAGTGAGAGCTCTGATTTACGGCGCAGAGTGTGATCTCGGGTCGTGAACTCGAAGTGAACTCTCGCAGAAAGCGGACGGTGTGACAAAAACTCGAGTCGTAAAAGACAGTGTTTTTTGTCGGAGCTCCGGTTCAGAAAAAGGTGCAATGTCGGGCTCTTATGAACAGAGGCGGGTTGTGATGGAATATCGACGAACATTCGATCCCTGTGGGTGTCGAGATAGACTAATCGAAACCGACGGAAGGTTTCGCCGACGACGGCGCGTCCTCTCGCAGCCTGCCCGTCGATCAGTGTATTGCGGTGCAGCAGACCACGCAGGCGCTGTACTGGTGCTGACATCTGCCGGCCAGCAACATAAGTGGTGTTTGTGATATCATCCGCGAGATGCCGGGTGCTGACAGGCTGAGAGCACCCCGTGTTTTAGTAACTGGACCGGTGTTAGAATAGCATTGCCATTGTATTTGTTACGGAATCGCGATGCATTTCTAATGAGTGAGCGCATGCATACATGAATGAATGAATGAATGAATGAATGAATGAATGAATGAATGAATGAATGAATCATGAAGAAAGGAAGGAATGAAAGAAGGAGCAAGCGAATATAAGACTATGTATGAAGAAATGAATGAATGAATGAATGAATGAATGAATGAATGAGTGAGTGAATGAATGAGTCAATGAATAAATGAATGAATGGAGGATGAATGAATGGACGTGTTTCCGTGCAGTGTTCGCTCAGCTCTTCCACAAGCGTGCTCAGACTATTCACGTTCGCTGATTGTCACGACTTTCGCACTGTCGGTTGGAATAAATGGATAACAGCGTTGCTCAAGGCTCGTTTGTGGCAACTCTGCTCAATATCCCTCGCAATATGTACCGTCGAACAACAAAGTGCATGGCTTGACAAACTGTCGTCTGTGTTATGAGAAAAGAGCTGCCCAGCCCTGGCGAAAGTTGAGTGGTCATTAGCGCTCAGTACTGCTGAATTATATGTGTTAATTTATTTAACTTGGAAGTGGGGATAAGCAAAATATTCAAATAATTCGACAGAAGTATAAACACAACAAACGATTACCATGTATAAGTTCCAGAAACGTGATGGTAGCAGTTCTAACTTCTAACGACAAAAGTTTTTTTTTCTAATCTTGCAACGTTCTAGTACCAGATAACATAGAACGTTCATATCTTTTGCTTCTAATCATTATTCATTTTCGTGATAATTTTATTACTATGGCAATAGGAAAACCTTTTAAAGGGACTATCCCACTTTAACATGGGGTTTGAGTTGAGATAGCCAAGTTTGCGACGAGGTTCAGAAACCACTATCTATCTAGGTTGCAGCCCCCGCGGCCTCTTGGTGTTGAAGAAATTCGTTCCCTTCATTTGAAAATGGGCCTTGTACAAGGCCCTATCTTCAACATGGAGCGACCGTTAGTGTGACGTCACCTCGTTTAGTCATTCTGATTTAAATGGGTTTGTTCGTTGAAAAATCGCTTAAAACTGTGGTGCCTACAGAGTAAAAAGAATCAGCTTTATGACAGTAATGTGGCCTGGGGAAGGAGATAATTTTGGGCTGTGACGTCACATATTTGAAAGTTTGTGTTTGGAATATGGGAAGCCTAAGATGTTTAATGAAAAATAAATGCCAGAACCGTGTTCCTGGTCATCCAATCTATAAAGTCGGGCACAATTTAACTGGTTTTAACAGCATTTTAGAAGGTGGGATAGTCCCTTTAAACGCTCACCTACGCTTTTCGGCTGACCATCGCCGTCATTCCCCCACCATTCCACCCGCTGCTCTGCCCATCCCTCACTGCACGCGTAGTATCGATTCTCGGCACTCCCATCCTCACCCCTCCCCGCCCTAGTTCTACCCCTCCCCCTTCCCCTGGGTCGTGCCTGGCACTACCCTCTCGGCGCAGTAGAACAACAATCGGCAGCAGACACGAAAATAGAGCTCGTCTTGGGTCACGGCCAATAGGAAAGGGGACGAAGATTGACGAAAAGAATGCTTGATCATCAAAATATGATGGGCATAAACCAAACTATCCTATTTTGTTGTTTTTTAGATCGCCAGTGTTGTCCCTGGATAAAGCTACACATTTTCGTGTGTACTGTTTTTATCTTGACTTTTACTTTCCGCACAATTTTCATGAATACAGCGAACTTCAAACTCGACACTTAGAGCGAGTCCCATCCAGCGTAGTAGTCCTTGTATCGCTACTTGATTCCTTGGATATGATCTAAGGATGTGACATAACTTGATTGGGAATATTCAATTCTCTATACGGTTGACTTGTGATCCTCGGTGATAATCCCTATAACGTGAAGACATAAATACAGATGTTTCGAAAATGTCAAGCGATACATCAAAACTAAAACTGCATTTAATTAGTTAGTATAATGCATTATGTCGTAAAGTTAGCGTGTACCGTCAATCTGTTCAGCACCAGCAGAATACTGACATTTCAGCCTTTGTTAATCCCTAGCCAATGTGTATTTTGGACGTTGGTGCTAGTTTTACTGTTACATCGACCGCAGTTATGCTCCAACCACCCACACTGGACGTTTCTACCGCTGTTCCAAAGTTATCGCCCACTGTGGCCGAATGATTGACCGATAAAAGAGTCATTCCACTTGGAATGGCGACTTTAAACATGTGAGCGGAAAATCTGGACGAGAAGGAATGTCTCATTTTTGGGTGACAAGCTCCCGAGCTGTGTCCATTTATCTGAATTCAAATTAAATGTCTAAAATGAAGCATGAGGAACAAAAGCAGTT